>NW_027596149.1:0-117500 GCF_964194155.1 Cetorhinus maximus
GCATGCATCCGGCTATGAATGGACCATTATAATTAGATCAGGGATTTGTCACCTGCTGAGTATTTGTTCAATGGGGTGGGTGCTACTTGTCTTGGTCCGCATACAGCGCTCAGTAATTGAATTATTGATTTCCTCAGACACTCCATCTCTGGGTCTCTCCCCACTACTATGATCCCGGAGTCTCCTGCGGGTTCTGCTGCTCATTAAAATGTGTCTGACGGTGAGAACATTGAGCAGCAGAATCAGGACAAATGGGGCTGCCGGGTTTACAATGTAATGGAGGAGCTCAATTGCTCCCCAGACAGGCGAACGCTGAGTCTCGACTGTTTTATCACAAAACCAGGGGCAATAGAGGAGCAAATATTTTTCGAAAAATATAAAATAACATCTGATGGCCTTTAAACAGCTCAGCACAGTCACAGTTCCTAGAACCGCAATTGCTTTTTCCTCAGTGCAATATTTTATTTTCAGCTTCTGGCGTCAAATAGCTACAAATGGATCAAAGGTGAAAGTGATAGTGAACCAGACTGAAAAGTCAGTGGCTGCATAAATCAGGACAGCGTGGATATTTGACAGGGCAATAGACTCGACAAAAATAAACTAATCCTGGTAAACAATCGGAATGTGTTTCATTAGTAGGTCAAGGATAGTGACCAGTAGATCTGCCACTGCCATGCCCACCAGGTAACGAGTGACACATTTGGAGAGACCACACTTTCTTTTTTTCAGGAACACAATGTTAAGTAAGTTAACTATGAGGAAGGGAAAATAATCGTACAGATTATAAACCAGGCGTAACCAGCTTTATTTAGTGTCTATTGTACTGATGTAGTTTATTGCTCTACTGAACTGATATGGTTGTACCTGAAGGAAGACAGATATGATCTGTGATAAAGAGGAAATATTAAGTGCGAAAAGGGTGACGTTTGAACCCAATGTTGATCCTAATACTACCACTGGTGCCAAATCTGACTGAAACTCTGCTCACCATCTGAACACTCACAGATATAATAAAGTGCCACCTTGCTTTTGGCTTTTCTAAGGTTATATATCGAACATCATTTTTGGAATCTGCGGTTGACTAAAAAGCCGGGCACCCCTCCAGCCGTTTCCCGTCCCCATTTATCCGGTTTGGGGCGGGGAAAGAAAGCAATCGTTTCAGTCTTCCCGGTATGTGACTGGCTGGCAGATGTGTGAGTTAATAGATTTTGGGACGATGGCGGAGTAGAGGCATGGCAAAATATGTCTCCAATATTAAAGCTGGTGCAAGAATAGAGAGACGCTGGGATATGATAAATTTAACAAACCTATCAAATTAGCACGAATGCTTAATCAAACATTTAATAAAGCAAATGGGATCGTCAGTTTTATAAATAGATGCATAAAAATAAAATGCAGAGCGTTATGATAAACTGATAATACTTTGATTTCTCCTCTACTGCAGTATTGTGTACAATCCCGTCACTGCATATTTGAAAGGGTCTGAAGGGTTTATACGGAATACAAAAGGAATTTGCGTGAATGCTTAAGGGGATGACATGTTACACAGTTACACAGATAGACAGGAGATTACGTTTATTTCTTCTTATTTGATCTCAGCTCAGGTCCAAAGGTGGACGAACGAGCTGAAATCAGGTTTTGTGGTATGTTGAAGGCCCTTGGCATCGAGGCAGCATTTAACGGATTGAGGCCTAAAGGAGACCAAGAAAGTTGGACTCAATGGGAATGCCGGAGATTCGGGCGGAAGGGGTGAGCGGGTCATGCTTGTGGAGGCTAATGGGAGGGAGGATAGTGTGGGGTGTGGGGGAAGGTATGGGGTTGGGGGAAGTTTGTGGCTTGGGGATTTGGTGTTATGGGGAGAGTGGGCGGGACGGTGGTATGGGCTGGTGGGAGGGATAATGAGGTAGTGGGCAGGGTTGGTGGCGTGAGGGTGATGGTGGAAGGGGGAGATGGTGGTCGCGGGGCGAACGCCGGACCTTTTGAAAAATACCTATCACAGAGGAAGATGGTATTGGTTATTGGGGCTAATCATTTTATTTCAGGGATATCACTGCAGGAGTTCCACAGGATAGTCTCCTCGGCCCAACCATCTTCAATTGTTTTACCAATGACCTTCCCTTCATTATAATATCAGAAGTGGGGGTGTTCGCTGATGATTGCATATTGATCGGCATCATACGCAGCTCCTCAGACGCTGAAGCAGTCCATGTCCAAATACAGCAAGCCCTGGACAATATCCAGGCTTGGGCTGAAAAGTGGCAGTTAACATTCGACACCAAGTGCCATTAAAGAACATGTCAAACGGGAGAGAATGTTAATATCTCTCCGTGCCATTCAGCCTAATTGCCATCGCTGAATCCCCCACGATCAACATCCTTGGAGCCACCATTGACCAGAGACTGAACTGGACCAGGCATATAAATACTGCGGCTAAATGAGGTCAAGAGGCAAGGAATACTGCAGCGAATAGCTGACCTCCTGGCTTCCCAAGGACGGTCCATCATCTGCAAGGCAAAAGTCAGGAGTATGATAGAATTCTCGCCACTTGGCTGGATAAGTGCAGCTCCCTGAACACTCAAGACATCGACACCATCGAGGACAAAGCAGCGGCGCTTGATTGGCACTACATACATAAAAATTCACTCACTCCACCACCGACGCACAGGTCCAGCAGTGTGTACCATCAACAAGTTGTACTGCAGCAACTCATCAAGACTCCTTCGACAACACCTTCCAATCCCACGACCACTACCAACTAGAAGGATAATGGCAGCAGACAAATGGGAACACCGCCCCCTGGAAGTTCCCCTACAAGCTGAGGATTACTAACACAGGAGGACATCGGACTTGCACAGACCAAGTTTCAAAGGCGGCGGGTTAAAGCTGGTCGAAGGGCTGACTGGCGTCACCTGTAGACCCTCCCTCACCCACCCGCCGCACGGACAGTCCACCCGGGATAGAGTCATGTCCAGCATGAAATTGGCCGGCATTGTGGGCGGCAAGAGGTGATAGATCCAAACTTCCAGGGCCAGAAATAAGTGAGGTTGGAAAGGCGGAAATTGAGGCCAGGCATGGGTAAGGGAGGGGAAAGCGAATTAATTAACTCTAAAGTGTCGAATGGAATAGAAACTTGAAGGCGAGGAATAAGGGAAAAGCAAGGTTTTCAGCAAAAGCGATAACACCCACCGGGAGCGAAGTCACTGCAGGGCCGGGACCCCGGAGTGTGTAAAACACAAGGATGAGAAAATTCAAACTCAGGAGCTCCCAGACCGAGAAGCGATGCTGGTTCATGAGACAAGCGCTGATGGGCGAATGGGGTTCGGTCTGATTTAGGAGACGGGCTGCAGAATTTCAGAAGGGCTGTGGTTTATGAAGGATTGTATCTGGGAGCGTTCAAGAATACCATTCGATTGGTCAATTCACAATGACCCCCGTACAGATGAGAGCCTATCCAGCTGATGTGCTGTTGCCGATCTGGAGGCTGGTGAGGTTACGGTGGTCACAGTGGGCAGGTTTGGTAGATGTGAGGATAGTTGGTCAGAAGTTAGCACAAGGTTAAAGGAATCAAAGAAGTTGGAAACAATCCGGTTCAGCCTCAGATACACGCCAGGGAGGTGTTCTCGAGTCAATATCTGGAGAATGGAGTTAGACAGAACTGAACTGAAGACAATGGGTTCGGTTATCCGAAGATCACAGTAACATTAACATTGGCACAGCTAATTTTGGTTCTCAAAAATAATAGCCTGATAGAGATGCTTACCAGGGACATGAACAGCCGCGAGGATGGGATAGTAAAGCTTTTCAATAATGACAAGTAACAAATATATCCGATCTTCTAATGCTAGCAAGTGATACTTTTCAGAAAGAACGTAAAGCACCACCAAGAAACTCCTGCCCATTGTTGTAACATTCCAGTCTATTGTTTTCAGATTCTGATCCATTGTTGGAACATTCTAATCTATTGCTCTCAGATTTTTTACTCTCACCTCTCTCTCTCTCTCTCTCTCTGTCTCTCGTGCCTTGGATTCCGATTCGCAAAGAAGCTCATGCGCCCACTGACAGCCTGGACTCACTCAAAGTAATCCGTTATTAATAGATGAGGAAAAAACCTCTCCAGTAATACAATTACCATCCATGGAGAATGACATTAATTACAGTCAGTGAACGAACAGGTTCACTTAACTGATTTCAATCCAGCAGTTTTGCTCCACAATAATGTAGAACACTTACATGGGATCGATAAGATGTATGACGGTTGATGAGGGAAGGAACTTTGGAAATAGCAGAGGCACTGGACATAATCGTTCCATCTACCTTGGATATGGCAGTGACACTAGATGCCTAGAGGGGTTGTAAATATGATGTCCCATCTGAAAAAAAAAACGAGAGAGGGGTCAACTCTGTCACTAGAGCCAGTCAGCGGTTGTGACATTCACTGAAAAAACTGAAAGCAGGATGAATTGGTGAACGGTTGTTGTTCAGGCTGGAGGGGAGAATGCAGTGGAAAACCAACGGGGGCCGTATTAAAAGCATTGCTCTTTGTGATGTAAAAGACATAGCCTCAAATATTAAGGACATAGTATTGAGGACTGGGAATGACACAACGATGTGAATGCTACTAAGTAGTGAGGAGGGTAGCAGTAGGCTTTTCGAGGGCACAGAGAGATCGCTGAAAGGATGAGGTGGAAAGGAGGCGAAACTTCAAATAAAGGAAGTGTGAAAGCGATAATTGGAGTAATTTTAAATGTGGTTGGGAAGGATAGGGAGAGAAAATGTGCTAATGTTTGAAGGTAGCAGAGCACAGCAATTAGATTGTTAACAACAATAGATATTTCTCTTGATAAAGAGATGAAGAGATTGCACAAACCAAGAATTCATGCATAACATTGACAAGTCAAAGTTTAGGCCTCAGCTGGAGTACTGTCTCTAACTCTGGGCCTGACAATTTTGGAAGGGTGTCAGGGCCTTGGGGAGGATGCGGAGAAGATCCACTGGAAGGGTCACAGGGATGAGGGGTTCCAGTCACGTGGAGAGTTTGGCGAATCAGCGATTGTTTTTCCCAGATCAGATCAGGCAAATTGCCTGTTCCTCAGGAGCGTTTTAAAACACGTTGGGTTTTGATAAGAGTTAATCAGGAAGGGCCATTTCCACGCGAACCTTGGATAATAACCAGGAGAAACAGATTAAAGGTGATTGACAAAGATCGGGAGAGGGAAGGGGAGATGATTCCTCACACAGCCAGTGTTTACACTGAAACCTGGAATACAATGCCTGGGGCGCTGCTGGAAGCAGACACAACACTAAGTTGCAAAATGGAATTGGATAAATACTTGCCCTGGTGGGCTGGTGTTGTAGGGGAGGTTATTCGGGGATGGATTTTCAGAGCTAATGGGAAAGGGTGGGAGGGAGCATCCAATGGGATTGATGTTTCCAAGATCTCGGTTTGGCAATGTGTGCCAAATGGCCTAGTCTTGTATTGTGTGAAACCAAAGACGATACACGTCCTGGAAACCTTCCAGGCCCTGAAACAAAAATCCACCCAAAGATAACCTGGACGCTAAAACAATGGGCAGGGGGGGAAGAGCTCGATAGCCTCCAGACCAGAATGTATCTCCCTTCCTGAACATAGTTACATTAGTCACATCCCTGGAGTCAGAGCTAAGTTCCTGTCCCTGTCAAATAGGTAGGATGAGCCCATGGGCCCTTGATGCGAGTAATCGGACACAGCTTTGAAGGCCTCAACTGGAAGATGATGGCGGCCAAAGGCTCCGCTTTTTCTCTTCCATTTGATTGCTTTTTGCAGATCTCCCATTGATGGTTGATCATCAGATGCTGAAACTAATGCAGATCCTGACAATAATCTAGACCCCTGAAATTAATATAGACCCTGAAATTAACATGGAGTGGGAAATTAATACGGGCTCAGAAACGAATACAGGCCCTGAAATTAATACAGACCCTTAAACTAATACAGACCTGAAACGAATACAGACCCACAGACTAATATAGATCCTGAAACTAATACAGACCCTTAAACTAATTCATATCCTGAAACTGATACAGACCCTGAAACTAATTCAAGTCTGAAAAAGTAGAGGCCCTGAATCTAATAAAGATCGTGAAAATAATGCAGACCCTGAAGCTTAAGCAGTCCCTGAAACTAATAGAGAGCCTGATACGAACACAGACCTCGAAGCTAATTCATATCCTGAAACAGACCCTTAAACAAATACAAATCATGAAACTAATACAGCTCCTGAAACTAATACAGCCCCTGAAAATGAAACAGAACCTGAAACCAATATAAATCCAGAAACTGATTCAAATACTGAAACGAATCAGATCATGAAGATAATACAGATCTCGAAACTAATACAGATCCTGAAGCTAATAGAGACCTTAAAATAATGCAGAATCCGAAACTAATATAGATCCTGTTAATAATACAGGCCCTGACACTCATACAGACACATAAACAATTAGAGGTTCTGAAACAAATGCGTATCTTGAAACTAATGCAGACCCTGAAAAATAAAGTTCCTGAAATTAATACTTATCTTGAAACTAATACAGATACTGAAACTAAAAGCAGATCCTAAAATAAACGCAGATCCTGAAACTAATACCGACCCTGAAACTAATACTGATTCTGAAACTAATACATAGCCTGAAACCAATACAGATCCAAAAACTAATGCAGGCCCTGAAATTAATATAGACCCTGAAACCAATACCAACTCTGAAACTAATACAGAACCTGAATTTAATAGAGAACCTGAATCTAAAGTAGACCTGAAATTAATACACCATGAAATTAATATAATCTCTGAAACCAATACAGATCCTGAATATAATACAAACCCTGAAATTAATAGAGACCCTGAAACTAATGCAAACTATCAATCTAAAACAGACCTGAAATTAATAAAGTCCCAGAAACTAATACTGACCCTTAAAGTAACACAGTTCCTGACAGTAAAATGAACCCTGAAACTAATTCAGACCCTGAACCTCACAGTGATCCTGAAACTAATACAGCCCCTGAAAATGAAACACAACCTGACACTAATATAAATCCAGAAACTGATTCAAATACTGAAACGGATCAGATCATGAAGATAATACAGATCTCGAAACTAATACAGATCCTGAAGCTAATAGAGACCTTAAAATAATGCATAATCCGAAACTAATATAGATCCTGTTAATAATACAGGCCCTGACACTCATACAGACGCATAAACAATTAGAGGTTCTGAAACAAATGCGTATCTTGAAACTAATGCAGACCCTGAAAAATAAAGTTCCTGAAACTAATACTTACCTTGAAACTAATACAGATACTGAAACTAAAAGCAGATCCTGAAATAAACGCAGATCCTGAAACTAATACCGACCCTGAAACTAATACTGATTCTGAAACTAATACATAGCCTGAAACCAATACAGATCCTGAAACTAATGCAGGCCCTGAAATTAATATAGACCCTGAAACTAATACCAACTCTGAAACTAATACAGAACCTTAATTTAATAGAGAACCTGAATCTAAAGTAGACCTGAAATTAATACACCATGAAATTAATATAATCTCTGAAACCAATACAGATCCTGAATATAATACAAACCCTGAGACCCTGAAACTAATGCAAACTATCAATCTAAAACAGACCTGAAATTAATAAAGTCCCTGAAACTAATACTGACCCTTAAAGTAACACAGTTCCTGACAGTAAAATGAACCCTGAAACTAATTCAGACCCTGAACCTCACAGTGATCCTGAAACTAATACAGACCCTGAAACTAATACAGCCCCTGAAAATGAAACACAACCTGACACTAATATAAATCCAGAAACTGATTCAAATACTGAAACGGATCAGATCATGAAGATAATACAGATCTTGAAACGAATACAGATCCTGAAGCTAATAGAGTCCTTAAAATAATGCAGAATCCGAAACTATTATCGATCCTGTTAATAATACAGGCCCTGACACTCATACAGACGGATAAACAATTAGAGGTTCTGAAACAACTGCGTATCTTGAAACTAATGCAGATCCTGAAGAATAATAATGTTCCTGAAACTAATAATTACCTTGAAACTAATACAGATACTGAAACTAAAAGCAGATCGTGAAATAACCGCAGATCCTGAAACTAATACCGACCCTGAAACTAATACTGATTCTGAAACTAATACATACCCTGAAACCAATACAGATCCTGAAACTAATAGAGGCCATGAAATTAATATAGAACCTGAAACTAATACAAACTCTGAAACTAATACAGATCCTGAATTTAATACAGAACCTGAATCTAAAGTAGACCTGAAATTAATAGACCATGAAACTAATACAAACTCTGAAACCAATACAGATCCTGAAAATAATACAAACCCTGAAATTAATTTAGACCCTGTAAATAATACAAACTATCAATCTAAAACAGACCTGAAATTAATAGAGCCCCTGAAACTAATACAGACCCCTAAAGTAACACAGTTCCTGACAGTAAAGCGCACCCTGAAACTAATTCAGACCCCGCACCTAATACTGATCCTGAAACTAATACAGACCCTGGAACAAATACAGACAATGCAACTAATACAGATCCTGGCATTACACAGGTCCTTAAAGTATTAAAGATCATAACAGTAAATCACACCCTGAACATCATACAGACACTGAAAGTAATACAGACTCTGAAACTATTAAACACCCTGAACCTAATACAGACCCAGAAATTAACACAGGCCCTGAAACTAATACAGATCCTTAAACAAATACAGATTCTGAAACGAATACAAACGCTGAAATGAATACAGACAATGAATCTAAAACCGACCTGAAACTAATGCGCACCTTGAAACTAATACAGATCCTGAAACTAATACAGATCCTTAAACTAACAGAGACCCTGAGAATAATGCAGACCATGAAACTAATACATATCTTGAAACTAATACATATCCTGAAAGTAAAACAAATCGTGAAACTAATACAGAGTCGGAGAGAGAGTATTGGAGGGCACTTGCTGATGGAGAGAGAGGGACAATATCGCAGCAAGTGTCAGGGAACCAGAATCTGGGACAGACACGGGGACGTAGAAAGTGAGAGAGTGACAAACAAGGAGTTAGTCAGGGACAAACATATTGTAGGAAAGATCGGCAGTTAATGGGAAAGAGAGTGAGAAGTACCTGAAAATAGAGAGAGAGGGACAGTTATAAAGAGAGTGATGGTCTGAGAGAGGGAGAAGCAGGCAGGGATTAAGTGTGAGGGTGAAGAAATGGGAGTAAAAAATGGTTTCAGAGGGAGTGACAACAGGGAGTGAGAGTGAAGGAATATGAGGGAAAGAGAGAAGGTGTGTGAGAGAGTGACGAACTTGGAGTGAGAGTGAAAGAATGTGAGCGGAACAGAGATAGTGTGAGAGCCAGTGACAATCAGGGGTCGGAGTCAGAGTGAAGCAATGTGCGAGAAAGAGAGATGGTTTGAGGGAGAGTGACAGACAGGGAGTCAGAGTGAAAAAAACAAAATGAAAGAGAAGGAAAGATGGTGTGATTGCGATTGACAACGGGGAGAGAGGGTAAGATTTAAGGAGTACGAAAAAAAATGGTTTGAGAGAGTTAAAAACAGGAAGTGAGTGTGTCGGCTGAATGTTCCTGGTCCCATTAATGCCCAAAGGAGGGGGCTACTCTTGTGAGAATGTGCAGACAAATAGAGGGGCGGGTTACCTCTTCATGAATATAGAAATGGTTATTTGGTGATTGATGTAAAGACCAATGAGGGAGCCTCCATGTTGTGGCACTTTCACGGCCACCGACTACCAGGGCTGTGCAACTTTCCCGATGGGGCTGCCCAAGCGCCAGAACTACCGGCTCTCATAATAATGAGGCTACATGGGGGGTTCCCACTATTCAGCATCTCACAGTGAGCTTCGCAATGGACAATTAGGAGACGGCCTCCAGGAAAGATTGTTCCCTCATCTCGCAATCCCAACATTGGGTCTCGAGACTCGGACTGGGTCCCGAATTCATGGTTCCAAAGCACAGGGGAGAGGAGAGGCTCTGAGAGAGAGAAAAAGACAGGTTGAACTGTGAGGAGTTCAAATGGAGTGTGAGCTGTGGATGGAAGTGAGCTCTGTCACTGGGTCCATTTCATTTCCCAGTCACTGTGAATGCTGACATCCGGATCACCTCATTTCAAATTGCATCCTAGTTCCATCCAATGTGTTTGTGTGCGTGTCTGTGTGTGTATGCGTGTCCGTCTGTGTTTGTGTGTGTCTGCGTGTCTGTGCGTGAGTGTGTGGCTATGTGTGCATGTCTATGTGCATAGTATTTGTGTCTGTGCGTGTGTGTGAACGTGTGTGCCTGTGTGTATATTTGAGTGCGACTGTGTGTATCTATGCGCGTGTGTGCCTGTGTGTGTGTATCTGTCTATATTTGTGTGTCTCTGTGTATGTGTGTGTCTGCGTCTTTGTGCCTATGCTTGTGTATGTGTGTGAGTCTTTGTGTTTGTGTCTGTGCCTGTGTGTGTATGTCGAGGGGCTCTCAATTCCTGACACTGCTAATGTTCATCATTTCTGATAATGTGGTATCCAACTCGCTACTGTCTGATCTTCGTGAGTGTCTCTCGGTGTAAATGACGGAGGGGTTTTAGAGACATTGTTGTGCTTTTGCTGGCGAAAATTTAGATTTTCTTTAACTACATTAACCTTTATTGATTCTCCTCAGCATTATTAACGTATTACAGGATACAATTAAAGAGCCCAATGGAAGACGGCGCTGGACAAATATTTAGCACGAAGTTTCAAAAGACATTTTTATTCATATTGTTGCTGTTCCCTTGGATGTTCAGGAGAGCGCATGTGGAGGGGCGTGGAGGTGAATCTTTGCACTCTCACATTTTCTCCCTGAGCCAATGGGTTAGCGTGATGGGCGGAGCTGGCGGGAACGTTCGCTCCAACCCCGTCCATTGTGCCCTGACAAAGGAATCAGGAAAAGCCCCTTTCCATTGTGCCGTCATCAATGGGTCAAGATCACTCCCCCATTCATTGTGCAATCTCAGAGCCCTCCCCTCTTTGGTATGACGTCATCAGTGGACCAGGTCCAGTCCCCATTTCAATTGTGCAGTCGGAGGACCCAGCCCTCCAATTAAGCCGTCAACAAAATGACGAGGTCCATCCCTCTGCTTACGATTCCGCCACAGTTCCCGCCCTTTCTATTATGCAGTCGTTATGAAGAACAGTCCCGCCCCCTGTCCATTGTGTCGGCTCATGACCTCCCTGCCATATTTTGCTGATGTCATGGGAAATAGAGTCC
The DNA here is from genome assembly GCF_964194155.1 of Cetorhinus maximus. Classification (NCBI taxonomy): domain Eukaryota; kingdom Metazoa; phylum Chordata; class Chondrichthyes; order Lamniformes; family Cetorhinidae; genus Cetorhinus; species Cetorhinus maximus. The sequence continues at coordinate 11,328 of NW_027596149.1, forward strand.
CTCCCCACCCACTCCCACCTGCTTCCCGTGAACTGTGCTGATAGGAGCCTCGCCTAAATACTGTCACCATGGTGATCAGGCACCTTCCCCACACCCCATGCCGGAGGCGGTGCTAGCCAACTCCTCCAGTCACTCCGTCGAACAGCACAGCACCCCCACCCACTGGTAACGTGAATTAAATTGAGAATATGCTGGACTTCCCCTGATTCATTTCTTCCCTCCTTTTTGAATGAATTCCACAATTGGAGCAAAGGGACATTTCAGCACATCCTTCAATTGCTCCCTAAATTTAGTCAGCGTCAGGGCATAAATACAAGAATTTGTGGAGCAGCTTAGCAGCTGCAACATGAAGCCAAGCTCGAGCACATAAGGATGCAGTGATATGGAATAATAACCCAAATTATGCATCCGGATCCATACAGAATACACCGTCTTCGTTGCCCACAACAGGAGGAAATTTACCGAGATAGAAAACAGTAAAATCATGGATTTCCTTCGATTCTCCATCTCCGGATCACTGAGCCCCTCTCCGCTGCTCTGAGCGCGGAGTCTCCTGCGGGCTCTGCTGCTCACTAAAATGTGTCTGACGGTGAAAACATTGAGCAACGGAATCAGGAAAAATGGGACACAGGGGGTAGTAATGTAATGGACAAACTCGATTGTTGCCCAAACCGTAGAGGAGTAAACATCTAGCGTTGCAATACAAAACCAGGGCTGGTGCGCCAGTTGATACAGTCCTATGAACATGAAACACCAGAAAATGTTCTTTAGCAAGCTCAGCATAGACACTATTCCTAGAACCACAGCTGCTATCCTTTCGGTACAATATCTACATTTCAGAGTTCGGCAAGATATGGCTACAAATCGGTCAAAAGTGAAAGTGACGGTGAACCAGACTGAGCAATCAGTGGCTGCATAAAGCAGCACGGCATGGATATTACAGATACGAAGGAACCACAGGAAAAGAAACTGCTCCCGAAGAACAATTGGAATATGCCTCAATACCAGGTCGAGTATAATCACCATTAGATCCGCCGATGACATAGCCAACAGGTAGTGTGTTACACATTTGGAGAGACCACACATTCCACGGGAAATGATCAGAATTGTCACCGATATAACTGCGAGAAAGGAAAATAAACAGGAAAAGAATACATTAGGTTAGCAGAAAAGTTTAGTTGATAACTTATTGTCATTTTTGATTGTCCCACTGTAACCATTAATACATTTACATGATTTTACCTGAAATAACAAATGGTGGAGATTTAAAATGTTGTATGTCTGGAGAGATTAAATGTTCAAAGTACAATACTGATATTGTAGAACTCAATTTTATTGGAGGTGCAGAAGCACAGCCACTTTGGGTGCCTGTTCCCAACATTTGAACACGTCTGGAGTGGTTATCAAAAGAAGTTAATGCAACAGCTGGGACCTTCATCTTGATGATTGTATGCAAACTCCAGACAGCTACTCTACAACTATTCAAAACTCTAGTTTGGCAAACCGTATTGTATTGTGTCGAATAATGTGCAGCATGCTTTAGAATGACTGTGAATAATTTGTAGAGGGTAGAGAGGAGACAGGCAAGAATGGCACCGCAGGTGAGAGATTACAATAACATGGATAGATTGGAGAAGCTTAGATATTATCATGAAGAGTACAGTCAGAGAATGGGTGCAGCATGGAAAGAAGATATTCAGTACAGCTTATCCATGCTGGTACACTGACGGGGCAATTCGCTGGTGTCACTTCCACAGCCATGTCCCTCTTCTCCTACACCTATCCCCTTTTCAGGTACTAATTCGATTACCTTTTTCCTCGGTTGGGCCTGTCTCCAGCACACTCTCAGGCAGCACATTCCAGATTCAGTTTTGTAATAAATGATTTCCTCAGGGGGACATCACTTCTTTTTCCAATTACCATACATCCATGCCCTCTGATTCTCAATCCTTCCAACAATGTAAGGGCTTCACAATGCCTACTTTTTCCAGACCGTTTATAATTTTAAGTAGCTCTTCAAGTCGCCCCTCAATCTTGTGTTTTCCAGGAAGAACAGTCACAACTTTTCCAATTCATCTACACAACTGGGATTAATCACCTCAGAGCAAATTGTTGTCTAGCTTTTCTGTGCCATCTTTAGTGCCTTAACATTCCTGTTAAAACGAGATTTCCAGAGTTGGGCACAATGTTCCAGCTGAGGAGGAAACGGCGTTTTATGGAGGTTTAACATCTACATCTTCCTGTCGTACTCTATGCCCCTCATAAAGCCCAGGATGTGGGAATATGTATGAACTACTGTCTCAACCCATCCTCCCACCCTCACTGATTCATGTGCATGTACATACGGATCACTCTGCTCCTGCACCAAGGACAGAATTGTGAGCTGAGAAAGTTACATTAAGGTGTTCACATTTTGACCAGTTGAGAGAAATTGAATAAAGATGCAATTATTTTTCCTTTTGCTGAATGGGTGATAATCGGATGGCTTAAATATAATCTGATTGGCAGAAGGAGCGGAGATCTCATTTGGCATACACTGGTCGCTAATGCGGTGCTGTCAGATTTAATATTGCATTTCAAACATAAATTTGTTAAGCATTCGAAGGCGAAAAACTCTCTAAAAATTTCAGAGACAACAATATAAGAATGAAAATGTTCACTTTCGGGCTGCCAGCCAATGTAACTCTCTGAGCACAGGGAACGGTGGTTAAGCGGAATTTGATTCCTCTTAAGTTACAGACAGCAGCACATGGTATCTGTTGAGGTTTATAAAGGCTTGTCACCAGGAGGTGAATTTTGAGCAATGTGGTGGTCTGGGGCGGTGGGGGTGGGGGAGTAGTAGTTGGTGAGTGAGAGGAGGCGATGCTGCCTCGGATGACATTGTAATAGATGAGCGGATGGGTTTGAATTTGAAAAACAAAATGCCCAGATTGTGTGTTTATAGAGCAGATGGGTTAAGGCAGGATTGGAGATATGTGATATTAGGACGGTGGTCTTGGGCAGTATTTCGGAAAGGGAGTATTTTGGGTAGGAACTCAGCTCACGCCATCAGCAAATGCTCTGGTGGAACCTAAGGCATTGGGCTGGGTCGCGAGTTGGGAGTGTGTGGGGTGTGTGGCTATTGCAGCGTATGTGGATGCAGGGCAGGTTTTCTGATGCAGACAGATGATATAGAGACATCCAGGGATATCAACAAAACCCAAGATACGAATGTGAATTACAAGCACAGTATTGCAATTGAGCATTATTAATCTACTTAAAAACAGGGGAGAGAAAGAGTTACGAGACACACCAACAATAGCAAGGATTGGATAGCAAAAGCATTGAATAACCTGAAGCACCATTGGGACCCGTTATTTGAATGAGATTTCATCGTAAAACGTCACCAGATAGTCATCATCCCAGTGTAACACCCTGCCTCTTGTATGATACCAACCCACTGTTCTCAGATTCTGATCCATTGTTGTAAAATTCCTATCTATTGTTCTCAGATTCTGACCTTGGGTTTTGAATTTTCGCTGTTCGCTGCACAAGCCTAAGTAAGTATCATCAACTGGTTATTTTCTCGCAGTGAACTGTGGACGGCACCTGTCCCAGTTGCAGCTAAACAATCTCATAACACAGGCAGATCAATTGAAACCAGAGATTCTCACAAAACTACGCACATCTCCGAGGGGTATCTTCAGGTGTCTTCTCCAATAGACTTTTAGTTTATGTATCCTTAAATGGAAAATATTTCACTGATATGAAGAAATACATAGATCTTACAGACCTTCAGTCTTTAATGAGCTTGAACTCATTTAGCTCTAATCCTTTAAAAAAAATTCTCCACCGTCGGCCCTGAGTGAAATGATGGTAATCAACATTTCTACACAAAAAAAGCCAAAGAGAAGTCATCCATTGTTTAGTACCTGCTGCTTTATGACTCTTACCTGTCTAAAGCCGCCTGTTAAATTTGGCCTGAGGGGAAAGGAAGCCTCTTTTATGTTGCAGCTTGTTCTGGTCTGCAGAGCACTGTCTGGAATTGTGGTGGATGCAGGTTCAATGGAGGCATCCAAAAGAGCTTCAGATGAGTATTTGAATAGAAACAATGAGGAGGATCATGGGGAAACGGCAGGAGGATGGCACTGAGCATTAATGCTCATTCGGACAGCCGGCGCAGTCACAATGGGCCGAATGCCCTCCTTCTGCACCATCAGAATTCCTTCATTCTGTGATCCTGAATTTACCTTCACGCGTCCAATCTTTTTGACAGTGAGAGAATTTATTGTACACATCTCAATGTTGTGTGTTAAATCCAGCGTGGGGGAGATGGGGTGGGCTTGGTAAATGCATCGGTTTGGCGGGGGGGGGGGGGGGAGACAGTTATTAATTTCTGAGGGACTGCCGAATATTCAGAGGGTCAGCACATAGGGAACGCTGTCTGCTGGTCAGTACTGAGGAATTGTTGCACTATCGAACTATAAGCACTGAGTTAGCACTGAAATGTCAGAGATTCAGCATAGAGGGTATGCCGCATTGTCGAAGGGTAAGTGCTGAGGGATCGATGCATTGTCGGAGAACCTTTACTAACGGTGTGCTGCACTGTCAAAGGCCCAGTGCTGACGTACAAGCCCGGTATATCACCCTTGCTCCCTCTCTATACCTGGCATATCACATTGCCGCAGCCTCGCAGAAGGTGTAGTTGGTATCACAGCCATCCGCAATCGTGATCCTGGAATCTCACCCACGCTCGCACGTTGTACCTAATATATTTACCCACTTCCCCGGTGCACCTGAAACAGGTACCTCCCCCACTGTAGCTGCTATATTACCTTCCTGCCCTGGTGTGCCTGGAACACACCCTACCTCATGTACCTTTATTATTCCTCCCCCTGCCTACGATGGACATCATCCCCCCTTGCTGCTGCTGCTTTTGTTGATGGCCTGATTGCTATCAGAACCAGTGATCTGCGGGACCACTGATGAAGCTCCCCTTCCTTCTGTGCTCCAGTCGGTATGGGCCTCTGTGCAGCGCTGGCAAGTAGCAGCTTATGGAACAGACGCTGTCAGTTTGCTCTGTCACCATTAGGACTGCACCCCCTCCCACTCCGCCCTCTGCCTGCTGTCAGCCCAGCAAACATCCCCTCTGCCATTGGAAATAAAAAATAAAATTGAAACGCAATGGACATTCTCAGTCAGTCAAATTCTCGGGAGGATTTAACAATTTGAGTAAAGGGATATTTCGGTACATTCTTCAGCTGCTCCCTGAACTGAACCTGGGTCACGGAGTAAATCTCAGTGTCTGTGCAGCAACTCAGGAGCTGCAGCATGAAGCCCAATTCCATCACAATATAATCTAGATCAACTTGCACATTCCCCAAGAACGATATCCGGCTCCACATAGAAAACAATATTAACATTGTCCACAACAGGATGAAATTTGCTAAGATATCGAGGAGTAAAATCATGGATTTCCTCCGACTCTCCATCTCTGGGTCTCTGGGACTCTCCCCACTGCTGTGAGCCTGGAGTCTCCTGCGGGCTCTGCTGTTCACTAAAATGAGTCTGACGGTCAGAACATTGAGCAGAAGAATCAGGACAAATGTCAGGAGAGGGGGTACAAATTATATGGGGCGATGGGGTAGAGTGATTGACGCTGGAGTAGTAACCCAGAAACCCGGCATCATGCTCTGGGAACAGGCGTTCGAATCCCGCCTTGGCTGATGGTGGAATTTGAATTCAATAAAAATCTGGAATAGAAAGCACAATGATGACCATGAAACCATTGTCAACTGTTTCAAAATCCAAAATGGTTCACTGATGCCCTTTAGAGATGGAAGTCTGCTGGGCAACATGTGCCTCCAGACCCACAGCAATGTGCTTGACTCGTAACTACCCGCTGAACAAGGGCAATTCGGTATTCACAATAAATGTCAGCCTAGCCAGCGACGCCCACGCTCCATGAATTAATAAAACAAGAATGTGATGGAGGAACTCGACAGCTGTCCAGACGGGAGATGATGTTGGAAAGAGTGTCATGCAGTTAGCATCGCGGTGAAGCAGTCTGGGAAGGATGTCCTGCAGTCAGCATCGCTGTGAAGCAGTCTGGAAAGAATATCCTGCAGTTCCTTTTGAGAATAAGAAGAGTGACATAAAAAAAAGCGCGAGAGAGCGATGGAGAGATCAGAACCAGCGCGAGTGCGGGGATGCTTGAAATAGTGACGTCGGCACAAAGGTGAGAGCTGATTGGGGAGTCACGGGGGACTGTTTTCTCCAGGTTAAGCGCTGGAAAGTTAAGAGTTCTACTTTTTAAATTTAAACTACAAAAGTAATTTAATTTTTTTAATGTATTTAACTTAAAGTAAAGAACAGGTGTTTTTTTCAAACTCGAGGCACGGTAGGGCAGCTCAGTCCCATGTTATGTCCCGCCTTCTACATGAGGGAAGTCTTAGACATTCCTTACTCTCCGACCGACCTAAAATGTGTCTGACGGTGAGAACATTGAGCAGCAGAATCAGGATAAATGGGACACAGGGGTTACAAATTAAGTAGGGCGATGGACTAGAGGGACTGTTGCTGGACTAGTAACCCAGATACTCGACATCATGTGCAGGAAGTGCCATCAACTGAAGGTACATGAGCTCCGAGTTTCAGAGCTGGAGCGGCAGCTGGAGGGACTGAAGCGCATCGGCGAGGCTAAGAGTTTGGTGGGTAGAACATTTTTAGGCATGGAGACCCCAAAGCAGACAGAGCTGGATTGGTAACCATCAGTCTGAAGAGATGTGTCTGACAGGTCGTCAGGAAATCCCGAAGGTGCATCTCGCTCGAGAACCGTATTTCTTTATTGGTAAACGGTGAGAGTGACGGTTCGACTGCGGAGTGCAGCCACGCTCATGGCACTGAATGGCTCAGCTGAACAACGGGGAAGGAAAAAGAGGGGAAGAACAATAGGTGCAGGAGGGTCCATAATAATGCGAACAGATAGTCGTTTCTTAGGCCATTTACGTGACTCCAGGATGGTATTTTGCCTCCCTGGTGCCAGGATCAAGGATGTCACTGTACGGCTGAAAGGTATTCTAAAGTGGGAGGGCAAACAGACAGAGATTGTGGTACAGGATCGTACCAACGACATAGCTAGAAAGAGGGATGAGGCCCTACAAACAGAATTTAGGGATCTAGGAAGCAGATTAAAAACAGGAACTCAAAGGTAGTGGTCACTGGACTTCTTCCAGAGCCACACACTGGTGAGTATAGAAGTAGGGGGTTAGTCCAGATGAATGCGTGGCTATATAGATGGTGACGGAGTGAGGGCTCTCTATTTCTCGCATATTGGGGCGTATGCTGGGGGAAGTGGGACCTGTACAAGGCAGACAGGTGGCACCTGAACAGCAATCGGACCAACATCCTTGCGGGGGGGTTTGTTGGTGCTGTTGGTGAGGGTTTAAACTAACTAGGTACAGGGATGGGGACCTGCGAGGTGGTTCAGCAGGGGGAGTTGCACAGCAAAATTTAGAAGAGAGAGCAAGTGAGTCTTGAAGGCATATAACGTATAGGCCAGTTATGGAAAAAGCGAGTTTGGCAAGTTTGAATGGTATTTATTTTAATGCAAGGAGACTGACAAATAAGGCAGAGATGAAGGCATAAAGTAATATATGGAAGTATGATGTCTTTTCTGCCGCAGAGACATGGCTGAGGGACGAGCATCATTGTCAACTCAATATCCCAGCGTATAGGGTCTTCAGGCGAGACAAGGAAGGAGGTAAAAGAGGAGGGGGTTTCGCAATATTGGTCATGGAATCACTGACAGCAGTAAGGAGGAATAACATCCTTGAAGGATCCTCAAATGAAGCCATATGGAGAGAACTGAAAATACAAAAAAGGAGCAATCACATTGCTGGGAGTGTACTACAGGCCGCCAAACATTCAGAGAGAAATGGAAGAGAAGATATGTAGGCAAATTTCAGACCAGTGTAAAAATAATAGGGTAGTAATAGTGGAAGATTTCAATTTCCCCAACATTAACTGGATTAGTCATAGTGTGGTAGAGAGATGAATTCTTACACTGCACGCAGGAGAGCTTTTTAAGCCAGTACATCGAAGATCCTACAAAGGAGGGGGCGGTCCTGGACTTAACTTTAGGGAGTGAATCCGGGCATGTGGCAGAGGTATCAGTGGGGGAGCGTTTTGCGCATACCGATCATAACTCCGTTAGATTCAAAGTTGTTGTGGAAAAGGACAAGAGTGTGCCAGAAATCAAAATTCTAAAATGAAGGAAGGCCGATTTTAATAAGATCAGAGATGATTTTACCAGAGTGGGCTGGGAGCAGCTTATTTTAACTAAATCTGCTTCAGAGCAGTGTGACTCATTCAAGATGGAAACAGGGAAAGTGCAGGGCCAGCATATTCCAGTAAAGATAAAGGGCTGGACCAAGAAATCCAGGGAAACCTGGGTCTCGAGGGAGATACAGAATTGGATAAAGAGAAAAGGATACATGTATGACAGTGACCGAGAGCTCAAAACAGCGGAAGCCCTACAGGACAATAAAATATATCGAGGGTAACTAATAAGGAATTTAGGAGAGCAAAAAGGTGTATGGAAAATCATTGGCAGGAAAAATAAAGAAAAAATCAATGTTATTTTAAAAGTTCATTAAGAGTAAGAGGATAACTATGGAAAGAATGGAGCCCATTAAGGACCTTGGTGGAAATTTGTGTGTGGAGCTGGAAGACGTAGGTCAGGTTGTAAATGAATGACTTTTCTTGGTGTTGACAAGTGAAAGGGACGATATAAATCATGCAGAGGCGCTGTCAGATCCTTAAATAAATTAGCACAGAAAGGGAAGAAATTCTAAGCGGTCATACAGGCTTCAAATAATATAAATCTCTAGGACCAGATGCAATTGATCCCAGGATGTTGAATGAGGCAAGCCGGGAGATAACAGGGACGCTGGCGATAATTTTCAAGACCTCTCTGACCACAGGAGGGTTTCCAGAGGCGGCAATGTGGCAATGTTACTCAAGATGGGAGGAGGGATTTACGAGGGAATTACAGGCCAATCCTTCTAACATCAGTGGGGAAATTATTGGAAGGAATTATGAGGGCAATAGTTGATCTACATTGGATGAGTCAGGCAGTCAGCTTGGGTTGGTTAAGGGGATGTAATGCCTGACCAATTTGATTAAATTTTACAAAGAGGTGATCAGGTGAGTAGATTATGGCGATGAATTTGACGTAGACTACTTGGACTTCAGCAAGGCTTTTGATATGATCAGGAGACTGATAACGAAGGTAAGAGCAAGTGGGATCCAAGGCAATTTGTCGAATTGGGTCCAGAATTGGTTGGGTGGTAGGAAGCATATGGTGATTGTCAGGGGTTTTGTATGACTGGATGCCTGTGTCCAGTGGGGTTCCACATGGGTCGCTTCTGGGTCCCGTGCTCTATGTTGTAGATATAAACGATTTAGATTTGAGTTTATGGGTGGGGGGGGGGAGGGGGTTGGTGGTGGTGGTGGTGGTGGTGGTTGATCAGTAAGTTCACAGATGGCACGAAAATTGGTGGGATAGCAAATAGTAAGAAGGAAAACCTTTGATTACAGGAGTATAGAGACAGGCTGATCAGATGGGCTGATCATTTTCAAATGTAATTTAATCCAGATAAGGGTGAGGTGATACAATTGCGCAGGACAAACATGACACGGGAATATGATGAATATTACGACCCTGGGAAGTACCGCGGATCAGAGGGATCATGGTGTGCATGTCCAACTGTCTAATAATGTAGTGGAACAGGTAGATAAGGTGATTAAGAAAGCATATGGGATACCTGCCTTTATTAGATGAGGCATAGAATATAAGAGCAGGGAGGTTATGCTGAACTGTATAAAACGCTGGTGAGGCCACATCTAGTGTATTGCGTGCAGTCTGGAATCCGTATTATAGAAAGATGTGTTGAAATGAGAGAGAGTGCAGAGGAGATTTACCAGGATGTTGCCTGGGCAGGACATTTTTAGTTATGAGGAGAGATTGGATTTGCTGGGGTTAGTTTCGCTGGAGCAGAGGAGATTGAGAGGGGACATTATTGACGTGTAGAAAAATATGAGGGGCATAGAGAATGTAGGCAGGATGGAACATTTCCCGTTGGTGGAGGGACCAATAACAGGGTGCCATATATTTAATGTAAGGGGCAGGAGGTTTAGAGGGAATGTGAGGAAGATTTATTTCATCCTGAGTGTGGTGGGCATCTGGAACTCAATGCCTGAAATGGTGTTAGAGGCAGAACCTTCATAACATTTAAGAAGTATTTGGATGTGCACTTGTGCTGCCCTGGCATACAAGGCTATGAACCTATTGCTGCAAAATGGGTTTAGAATAGTTAGGTACTTATTTGACCGGCGCAGACTCGATGGGCGGACTTTTCTGTTCTGCAGACCACTTTGACTCTATTGCTCTAAGTCTAAAATTCTAATATTACAAAACAAAATAATGGGTTGTTCATCAGCAAATAAGAATCTGGTGACATGAATTACCAGAAAATATTCTTTAAATAGCTCAGCGCAGTCATTCTTCTCAGAGCCATTTTCACGGTACAATATTTACTTATCAGTTTCTGGAAACAAATGGCCACAAACCGATCAAATGTGAAAGTCACTGAACCACACACAACGTCCAGTGGCTGCATAAAGCAGGACGGCATGGGTATGGCACAGACGCATGACCCACAGGAAATGAAACCATTCCCAATAAACAATCAGAATGCTTGTAAATCACAAGCATCAGTTTGCCTGAAGGCACTGAAATTTTCCACTCTGTTGCTGCGTCAAGTGCCGTATTGAAACTATTGTACATGCAATAATAGACTGAAATGTCTCTGATATGGTGGAAGATAATAGAGATTAAATGGCAATAACTATGTGACTGAAATTACTGAACTCGGATGTTAATCATTATCCTGTCCCCCTTGATTCTTTAACTGGTATAAAAAATTTGCAATCTCCAAAACAATTGTAATTTTGATGAAGAAGAAATAATTCATTTCAACACGCTTTATAGAATTAATAGCCATATACAGTGAGACTTACCAGGGATGCCAATAATAGCGAGGATGGGATAGTAACCCGCCTGAATCACCTGCAGTGCCAGATAGATCCGGCTTTACACTGACATCCAATCATAATATGTCGAAAGTTCATAAAGCACCTCCAATAAACTCCTACTCATTGTTGTAACATTCCGATCTATTGTCCTCAGATTCTGATCCATTGTTGTAACATTCCAATCTATTGTTCTCAGATTCTGATCCATTGTTGTAACATTCCAATCTATTGTCCTCAGATTCTGATCCATTGTTGTAACATTCCAATCTATTGTTCTCAGATTCTGATCCATTGTTGGAACATTCCAATATATTGCACTCAGATTCTGATATCCTCTCTCCCTGTCTTCTAACCGCGGGTCCTTGTTCCTCACGGAGCTGATGCCCTCGCTGACACTGAGGGGTAACATATTGAAGCGACTGCCTTATTAACAACAGTGGAAAGCCCCCCAGTGAGTTATTTAGGATCCACGGAGACTGACATTATTTACAGCCACTGAACAAACATGTTCATTTAACCCATTCAGTCCAATTGTTCTTGCACCACACTAAAATGGAAAAGTTAGCTTGTCCGGCTGGGATGTAAGAGGATTTTTGAGGGACGGAATAGTGTAAAGAGAAGAGTGTCAAGCATAAAATCGGGCAAATGTCGGAGTTGTTTCCTCAAAATATCGGGTGGACACAAGCAAGTCATTGAACGTGGCAGCGCAAGCCTTTTAGAGTATTAAAATAGCAATATATGTTTATTGATTATCAGAATCAGGGTTTACAAAACTAAGAAAATCAGACATATGTGTAAAACTTGCTGAAGCCTCAGCTGAAGTACTTGTGTCTAAATCTGGCGAGCGTTTTTCAGGAAGGGTGTGAGGGCCTTGGAGAGGGTGCAGATGCACTTTACTGGAATAGGAATAGGGATGAGGGGCTTGAATTACGTGGAGAGACTGGAGAAGCTGCGTTGTTTTCCTTCGAGCGGACCAGGCAAAGGGTAGGTTTAATAGAGAAATTTAAAATTACGATTGTTTTTTTATAGAGTAAATAACGACCAAATGGTTATACTGGAAAATCATTCAGTAACCAGCACAGGGACTTGATTGACACAGAAGCAGAGAGCGGTTGAACAGGTCTTAGTACAAAGAAACCTGGAATGTTCTTCCTGACAGGCTGGCGAATGCAAATAAACATTTAACTGTGAAAATAGAATTGGATTAGCACAGGCAATGGATATTTGCACAGCTAATGGTGGAGAGGAGAGAAGGGTTGATTAGATAGGTCGGACAAAGAGTCGAATCGGACACGATGGGCCACATGGCGTCTTCCTCAAATCTATGATTCTATGGCTCTGTTCCATCAGAGACCATAGGGTGCGAATATCATGTTTACTGATAATGTTTAACAGAATCATCGAGACAGAGGCTGATCATAATTGTATGCTGATGGATGCAAGAGCGGAAACAGACACACTCACTCCCTCTCAGGAAATCGTCTCAGGAGCTCCTCTCAGAAATTCCTCTCTGGAACTCCTGTCAGGAACCTCTTCGTGTCATGACGTTCATAGAATACTTCCTTGTCAAATTAATCCTTCCAAAGAGTATCACCTCACACTTTTCAGGTTTAAATTCCACCTGCCAATTCTCTGCCCATTAGACCATCAGGTCTATATCTTCCTGTAACCCAAGACACTCAACATTACTCTTGACCACCCGGCCAATCTTTGTGTCATCCGCAAACTTACTATTCCTAGCCATCTTTGCAGACATCTATCATCACAGGAATTCCTCTCAGGAACTACGCTCAGGAACTCCCCCCAGGAACCACTCACCGGAACTCCACTCAGGAACTCCTCTCAGCAACCCATCTCTGGAACCAGTCTCTGTAACTCCTCGCAGGAACGCCTCTCAGGAAATCCTATCAGGATCCCTTCTCAGTAACTCATTTCATGGACACCTCTCTGGACCACCTCCCAGGAGCTCCTCTCTGAAACTCCACACAGGAACTCCTCCCAGCAACCACTCTCAGCAACCCCTCTCAGGAATCATCCCCAGGATCTTCTTTCAGGATTCCCTGTTACGAACTCATCTCCGTAACTTCCCTCAGGAAATTCTCTGTTACACACGTCTCATGAAGCGTTGTCAGGGCCTACTTTCTGGAAAACTCTCAGTAATTCCATTCAGTAACACCTTTCATGAACCCTCCTCAGGAACTCCTCTCAGGAAAGCCTCTCAGGAACCCCTCTCAGGATTTCCTCTGAGGAACTCCACTCAGGAACCCCCCTCAGGAACTCATCTCAGTAACTGCTCTCTGGAACCCATCTCAGGAACTCATCTCCGCAACTCCTCTCTGGAATGCCTCACAGGAATTTCTGTCAGGAGCCCGTCTCACGCACCCCTCCCCGGAAATCCACACAGGAACCCCTCTCAGGAACTCTTCAGAGCAACACCTCTCAGGAATTCCTCTCAGGAACAACTCTCAGGAACTCATCTCAGGAACGAATCCCAGGAACCCCACTCGTCAACTCCCCTCAGAAACGCCTCTCAGTTGCCCCTCTCAGCAACCCCTCTCACGAACCCCTCTCAGGAACCCCTCACGTAACTCCTCTCATAAACACCACCCACGAAATCCTCTCAGGATTTCCTCTCATGATCTCCTTTCAGGAACTCCTCTCAATAATTCAACTCAGGAAGCCCATTCAGGATCTCCTCTCAGGAACCCTTCCCAGGAACGGCTCTCACAATCTCCTGTCATGAAATACTCTCCAGAACCCTCACAGTCAATCTTCTCAGTAACTCCCCTCAGGAGTACATCTCCGGAACTCCTCTCAGCAACTCTCCTCAGGAACTCCTCTCAGGAACCCCTCTCAAGATCCTCTCTCAGGAATTCCTCTCAGGGACCCCTCTCAGGAACTCCTCTCAGGAACTCCACTCAGGAATGCCTCTCAGGGATTCCCCTCTGGACCTCCTCTCAGTAATCCCTTTCAGTGATACATCTATGGCACACATCTCAGGATCTCCTCTCAGGAACTCAAATCAGGAACTCCTCTCAGTATCACCTCTCAGGATCTCCGCTGACTAATCCTTCTCAGTGATTTCTCTCAGGTACCCCGCTCAGGATCTCCTCTCAGGAGCCAAACTCAGGAACTCGTCTCAGGACCTACTATCGGAAACTCCTCTCAGCAACCGCTCTCATGTACTCCTCTCAGAAACTCCTCTCAGGAACTATTCAGAAGAACCGACTCTCAGTAACTCATCTCAGGAACGCCTCACAGGAGCACCAATCAGGAACAACTCTCATGAACCCCTCTCAGGAACCCCTCTCAGGATCCCTTCTCAGTAACTCCTCACATGAACCCCTCTCAGGAACCCCTCTCAGGAACCCCGCTCAGGATCCCTTCTCAGTAACTCCTCACATGAACCCCTCTCAGGAACCCCTCTCAGGAACCCCGCTCAGGAGCTCTTCTCAGGAACTCCTAGCATGAACCCCTCTCAGGAACTCATCTGTTTCACCCATCTCATGAAACGCTCTAGGGATCTCCCCCCAGCAATCCTCTGAGGAATTCCATTCAGTAACCCCACTTCGGATCCCCCCTCAGGAAATCCTATCAGAAACGCCTCTCAATATTTCCTCTAAGGAAATCCACTCAGGAACAAAGAGCAAATAAAGAAAAGTAAAGCACTGGAACCAGCCGTTCGGCACTCCAAGCCTGTGCTGATCATTTGCCTGTCAAATTAAAACATTTTGCACATCCGGGGTCCGTATCCCTCTATTCCTAACCTATCCATGCATTTGTCAAGCTGCCTCTTTAACACCTCTATCGTATCTACTTCCACCACCTCCTCTGGCAACGAATTTGAAACACTAACTTCCCTCTGTGTAAAAAACTTGCCCCACACATTTCCTCTATAGTTTTATCCTCTCACCTTAAACCTAAGTCCCCTAGTAATTGACTTTTCCACCCTGGGAAAAAGCTTCTGACTATATACTCTGCCCATGCCACTCATAATTTTGTGAATTTCTATCAAGTCGTTCCTCAAACTCCGGCCCTCTCGTGAGAACAATCCGAGTTTATCCAGCCACTCCTCATAGCCAATATCCCCCAGACGAGGCAGCATCCTGGAAAACCTCTTCTGCACCCTCTCCAACGCCTCCATATCTGGTTATGTGGCGACCAGATTTGCATGCAATATTCCAAGTGTGGCCTAATCAAGGTTCGATGCAGCTGCAGCATGACTTCCCAGCTTTTATACTCAATACCCCTTCCAATGAAGGCATGCGTGACATATGCCTTCCTGACTGATTTATCCACCTGCGTTGCCACTTTCAATGACCTGTTCACCTGTATACCCAGATCCCTCTGCCCGTCGATGGAATTAAGGGTTCTGCGATTTAATGTATAATTCCTACCTGTATTAGACCTTCCAAAATGCATTACCAAGCATTTGTCTGGATTAAAATCCATCTCCCATTTATCCACCCAAGCTTCCAACCGATCTATATCCCGTTGTATCCTTTGACAATCCTCTTCAAAATCTGCAACTCCTCCAATCTTAGTGTCTTCTGCAAACTTACTAATTAAATCAGTTAAATTTCCCCCAAAATTATTTATGTATACTACAAACAACAAAAGAAAAAAAAGCACTGATCCCTGCGAACTCCACAATCACAGCTCTCCATTCAGAATATCAAATTACGACTGCTACCCTCTGTCTTTTATGACTAAGCCAATTCTGTATTCATCATGTCAGCTCACCTCTGATCCTGTGCGACTTTACCTTCTGTACAAAACTGCCATCAGGGATCTTGTCGAAGGCCTTACTGAAATCCATGTATATAACATCCACTGCCCTTCCATCATCGATAATATTTGTCACTTCCTCGAAAAACTCGATCAAGTTTGTGAGACAAGACCTCCCCTTCACAAAACCATGCTGCCTCTCACTAATACGTCCATTTGCTTCCAAATGGTAGGAAATCCTGTTACGAAGAATCTTCTCCAATAATATCCCTACCACTGACTTGAGGCTCACTGGCCTTTAATTTTTTGGATTATCCCTGCTACACTTCTTAAACATTGGAACAACATTGGCCATTCTCCAGTCCTCTGTGATCTCACCCGTAGCCAGTGAGGATACAAAAATTTCTGGAAAGGCCCCACCAATCTCCTCCCTTGCCTCCTTCATAACTCTGGGGTAGATCCCATCTGGCCCTGTGGACTTATCCCGCTTAATATTCTTCAAAACGCCTAACATTTCCTCTTTATTGATCTCAACATGATCCAGGCTGTCTACACACTCTTCCCTCGACAAATAGAACGCTAAATCCTCCTCTTTGGTGAATTCTGATGAGAAGTGTCATGTAGTCTCTCTCATTTCTTGTGGCAACACACACGGATTCTCACATTTGTCGCTGAGCTGGCCACCCCTTTCCGAGGCTATCCTCTTGCTTTTTAACATATGTATAAATGACCTTGGCACTTTCCTTAATCCTCGTTGCCAATGTCTTTTCATGACCCCTTTTTTTCAGTTTCTTACTACTTTCTTTATATTTACCACGGGCTTCATCTGTTCCCAGCCTTCTAGCCCTTAGGAATGCTTTCCTTTCCTTTTTGACTAATCTCACATTATCCTTCGTTATCCAAGGTTCCTGAAACCTGCCAAATTTATCGTTCATCATGCCAGTCCTGAATTCTTATCAACTGAAGTTTGAAAGCCGCCTACATGTCAGTTTTTGTTTTGTCCTCACACATCCGCCTCCAGTCTAGCTTCCTCAGTTCCTGCCTAATTCTGTTATAATTAGCCTTTTCACAATTAAGCAACTTTACCCGAGGACTCTTGCTATCATTATCCACCAGTACCTTGGAACTTACTGAATTTTGGTCACTTTTCTGGAAATGCTCCCCTACTGAAACGTCGACCACCTGGCCGGGTTCATTTCCTAATACCAGATCCAGTATTGCCCCTTCCCTAGTTGGACTATCTACATGTTGTCTCAGGAAGCCCTCCTGGTTGCACATTACAAATTCTACACCATTCAATCCCCCAGCACTAAGTGATTCCCAGTCAATATATGGAAAGTTAAAATGACACACCAAAACAACACTATTGGTTTTACAGCTTTCCAAAACCTGCCTACATAACTGTGCCCCAATTTGCTGTCGGCAATTGGGAAGCCTATAGTAAACCCCCAACATTGTGACTGCACCCTTCCTTTTCCGGAGCTCTACCGATGTTGCCTCGCTGCATCAGCCCTCCGAGTGTGTCCTCCTGTCGTTCAGCTGTGATATTCTCCTTAACCAGTAGTGCAACTACCCCACCTCTTCAACATCCCTCTCTATTCTGCCTGAAACATCTAAATCCTGGAACGTGTATCTTCGAATCCTGTCCATCCTTCAACCAAGTCTCTGTAAAGCAATAACATCATAGCCCCAAGTAATAATCCAAGCCCTAAGCTCATCTGCCTTGCCCGTTATACTTCTCGCATTGAAACAAGTGCATTTCAGACCCCCAGTCCCACTGTGTTCAGTAGTTTCTCCCTGCCTGCTCTTCCTCTTAGTCCTACTGGTCATATTCCCTAGTTCCCAGTCATTTATTTCACCTGTTGAACTATTGTTCTGGTTCCTAACAGTTGCTGCCAAACACAGTGACCTCACAAACATTTAGAGGCTAACCTTTTCCTGTTCCTAATACATGGTGTGCAGCATTCCAATCTACTCC
The DNA here is from genome assembly GCF_964194155.1 of Cetorhinus maximus. NCBI lineage: Eukaryota > Metazoa > Chordata > Chondrichthyes > Lamniformes > Cetorhinidae > Cetorhinus > Cetorhinus maximus. The sequence goes on from NW_027596149.1 coordinate 29,110, forward strand.
GCACTGTGCCTGCCTGCATACACAACCTCATTACTCACAATGTCCCCATAGTGTGGGTGGGAGGAGCTGAAAAACTACCCTGCACCCTGGAGTTTGCTCACGGAACCGGACATTGAAGCACAGTAGAGTAGGAAAAGGAGAAGGCTAAACTCACCAGGTATTTTTAAAGAGGGGTGTTTTTTTTTTGGTCAATTTTCTCTTGCATTAATTTAGCAGTGAACAGGCTAATTTCTGCAACTAGAATTAACCCATTAAGCTGAGTCTGTTTGACAGAGACATAACAATCAGGCAGATCTCAGAAACTAAATTAGCGAATATTGCTGACTCTTATTGAACAAAAGCAAAATAAAAAATCAATGCACTTATGAAAGTCTCATATATCAACTTGCACCATGAATTATAACGTATAAAGTAACTAACAAGAGGAGATAAAGGGAAAAGAATAATTCTCACCGAAACCCTGCAGGACTCACACTCCAAGTGTAAACACATCGATGTTAATGACTGGGAGGAGCTCACTAGCAATCGGACAACATTCCATCATTTTGTATCACGCTTTGAGTCTCCAATTGTTAATGACGAGGTGAAGCGTCCGCATGGAAGGGAAGGAAAGAAAGCAAATCCTGCTCCCCGTATCCCACTGCCTGGTGGGACGTCCTGCCCCATGTGCCCGAAGCTCTGCGGCTCGAGAGCCGGCCTCTTAATCCACATGAAGACCCATGGCAGGAAGTGGCGATCCCGAGGAGACACCATTCTCGAATCGAGGGATAGCCGAAGATGAGCACAACTTACTAGCCAGCTTGGGGTTGTGACCAAGCTTGGACACAGAACACTCCGCCCACTCATTAAGTCACTGATATAGATTGTAACTTGATTGTAATCGATTGATGAAGATTATTAGGGACCAGGCGATGGGTTTTGCGGGTGAGAGGGAAAACAATTACATTTCAGTGCTGCTAATCAGAGAGTGGGATTTCAAATTGCTCCCCTGGGATTTGCGAATATGAACTTAATATGAAATATATGTACAAAAAGCATTGTCAGTGATAGTCGCTGACAGATTGCTAAAGCTGCAAGAATTTATACATTGAATATTCTCCCTCTAAAACAGTACCCATTAAAATTCCAACTCGGCAAAGTTCCTTCGACCACACCATCCAAACCTGCGTCCTCCATCACCTAGAATAAGATATGGGAACATTGACCCCTGCAAGATACCCACCAAGCCACACAACACCCTGAGTGAGAATTATTTTGTTGCTCACTTCATTGTCGCTGGTCAAAATCCAGGAACACTATCGCTAATGCACATTGGGTGGACCTACTCCAGATGGGCCGTGGCCTTACAAGAAAGGTGCTCACCATCTCTTTCTGAAGGGGAAGTTGCGAATGGTTAATAAATGCCGGCCGAGGGAGTGATGTCCACATCCCTTGCATGACGGAAAAAAATATTTTCATAGGCCATTACACAATGTGAACCATAAAGTGTTCAGTCCTGGTGCTAATTTCAACCCCGCCCCCCTACACAACTCATGATGGGCAACTGAAGGCCGGTGATGATATGGAGAGGGGGGAGGGGAGGTGTCGGGGAACAGTTCCAAGTATATGATGATATATTTCCTTGTTTGGTTTTCACAGCTGCTTTCAGTAATGATCTTTAATTTGCATGTTCGCCGCCACAATGTACAAAATTGATTAATTATAATGTTTCAGCCAAACAGCACAGCCAGTGGTCACATGTGAATTCCGTGCGATGGGCGGCGTTGGAGCTTTTGTCAAAAAAGTCTCACACCACTCACAGCAGATTGCACCGGCGAGTAAGGAGGACGCACATGGTGACCCCAATGCATCGTACACAGCGACAACTCATTTGGAGACCCTGGTAAGCAGTCACATATGAATTGACCTGTATAACAAGATGAGGGTTTGGGCACGGTGGTGTGAGTGCTGTTTGTCCTGTCCGCATACAGGACTCAGTAATGGGGCTGTATGAGAATGTAATCTGGGTGTCTCTGTTGCAGGGAGGGAAAGGAACTCGAAAAGAGAACAGGCTGCTCAGAAAAACAGATGATTTAAATCATTGGTGGTTTCGGAGTTGATCTTGGAAATATCAAAGGATGCATTGAATGAATTGGTGTTTGGTAACGACACGTGATGAAGTGGACTTCGCCTCTGGCTGTAGATGTAGAGCTCAGCTGGTGTTCCAGTGACGCTGGGAGGTAGAGCTCACCCACTATAAATCAATATACTCATTAATCCACCGTCCCATTCTCTAATTACATTCCGCCACCCCCGCCCCACCCTCCCCACCCCCACACCCCCCACCCCCACGCCCCCACGCCCCCACACCCCTTTACCTATTCTTGAACTTTCCCCAATCCTAATTCTGTGTTTCACTCCCCAGAATATCACCAATTGAGATGAGGATTCTGCTGCTGATTCTCGGTTTCCTGAGTAACATTGTTATCAAACTCCATCATGTTTCATTTAAAGCAGCTATCGAGAGAAGGTGAATTAATTATGTTGCTGCGGGCGGCTTCATTGCTGTGCCTGGGGCACAAGAACATAAGCCATTGTCAGCAGTGTACACGTAATATAACATTACAAATAGATTGTTCACAGAATGGACAACAGTGTGTCAAATGGGCTTGAGGGTTGCCTCATGTGAGCTCATATACTGTGGACCAATAAAAGGATAACATTGGGATATTTCTAATTGGTAAAAAGCAAGTAAGAGTGGGGGCCCAAAGAGACCTGGGGATCTTTTACACAGATTATCGCATGTCATGAACAGATTCACAAAATAATCGAAAAGACTAATGGGATGTTGACCTGTATATCTGCAGTATTGGTCGACAAGTTTGTAGACGTCATGTATCAGATTCATAAAGCCCTGGTCAGACCACACACAGAGTAGCTGTGAGCAGTTCTGTGCACCGCACCTTAAGAAGGATAGATTGACCTCGGAGGGAGTGTCATGTAGATTTACCAGAATGAAACGTGGATTCCATGGTTTAAATTATTCAGTGATTTAAGACAAACTAAGTTTGTTGTCCCTTTTTAGAAGGGGGCCTGATTGTATCTAATTTCAAGCTGTTACAGGGAAGGGATGAGGTGGATAGAATGTATTTCCGAGAGTTCTTATATGGAGGATGAGGGGACGTGATTTAAAAATTGGAATCCGAATTTCTTGAGTGAAATTAGCAAACACTTCTGCATATCACCTTCTCTCTGTAGCCCAGTGCATTATTCCTTTTAGGATAACAATCTAATTCCCTCTTGAATGTTTCCATTGAAGCTGCCTGCACCGAATTCTCAGAGTTTGCAATCCAGACCTTTAAGACTTACTGTGTGAAAAAGTTTATCCTCATGTCTCCATCGCTTCTTTTACCAATCGCCTTAAATCTGTGTCACTCTTGTTCTCTTTCCTTCCAACAAGGGGAACAACTTCTGTCTATGTACTCTGTCAAGACCCCTCATGATTTTGAATACTTCTTTCAAATGCCTTCTCACCCTCCTTTTCTTTAATGAAAAGCCCAATTTCTCCAATCTATCCATTAGCTGAGTATCCTCATCCAAGCAACCATTCTCATGAATCTTTTCAGCTCTCTCTCCAATGCTTTCATATCTTTCTTAATTTGTGCCGTGCAGAACTCGATGAAATACACTAGCCAAAGCTGAAGTAGTGTTCTATCCAAAATGAATGCAAATAACTGCAGCTTCTGGAAATCTGAGACAAATACAAAAATGCTGGAAAAACTTAGCATGTCTGACAACATCTGTGGAGAGAAAGACAGAATGAATGTTTCGAATCATATGGCTAAGCTAGGCTCTGAAGCTAGGTTCTTCCTCAGATGCTGTTAGGCCTGCTGAGTTTTTCCAACATTTTTTGCTTAATTTTTTGTATCTTATACAAGTTCAAGATAACTTCCTTCCTCTTTTGTTCTATGCGCCCATTAATAAATACTAGGATTAGCTTCGCTTTATTAATCACTCTGTAAAACTGTCCTGCCACATCCAATGACACGTGTCATACATTCAGGTCCCTCTGCTGCTACACCTCATTTAGAATATCCCTCTTAATGATATATTTTCTACCAATGTGACTCATTTCGCATTTCTCCACATTGCACTTCATCTGCCAGCTGTTCATCCATTCCACCAATTTGTCTATGTCCTTTTTAAGTTCTACACTGTCCTCCTCATAGTTCACAATGTTTCCAACTTCTTTATTTTCCTCCATTCTTTCAAACGATGCCCTTTACACACTTGCTCATTAATACGTATCAGGATGGGCAAGTGTCACATCACTTAATGTTAATCACTGTAAATAATTATTATTTGTAGAAACAGCCCTTTATTTATTGTAAATCTCAGTGTTACACGTCTACATTATTTCTATTTGGGTGTATTTTCCTTTTACTATAATTCTAATATTTAACCAATCATCAGTTACAGATATGCTGTTTTAATATCACAATATCACACCTTCCTAATTTAGTTATGTATCCACTCAGAGCCTGTATCTAATTTGGCATTTGCTAATTTCAGAATTCCGATTGGTAAATATATTACCTTGTTTGTCTAAAAAATCATTAAAATAATGTTTATGTCAAGCATCCAATTTATTTATCAATTTAGTATTAATTTATTCAACTTTAAATGTTTACTTTTTATGTTGAATCAGCAATAACAGCAAGTTATGCAGCATATAACTTCACCTGGGAACTGAGATAGCCCAGGATATCTCGACTGACCATCTAGTGTCCCTCACCATCTGTACACAATGTTCACCTGGGGACTGAGATAGCCCAGGATATCTCCCACTGACCATCGAGTGTCCCTCACCATCTGTACTCAATGTTCACCTGGGGACCGAGAATCCCCAGGGTATCTCTCACTGACCAAAGATTGCCGCTAACCATCTGTACTCAGTGTTCACCTGATAATGATATAGGGAGTGACAAGGTATTGGAGGTTGGCTGGCTTATAAATTGACAAATCTCCAGGTGCAGATTACTTGTGTCCCAGACAGCTGAGGGAAGCAAGGGAGGAGAACACAGGGGCTCTGACCCAAAGTTTTAATGCTTCTCTGGCTACGGGGGAGATGCCAGTGGATTGGAGAAAGCTAATGCGGTTCCGCTATTTGAGAAGGGTTGAAGAGATAAGCCATTGAACTAGAGACCAGTGAGCCACATGTCAGTACTAGGGAAGCTATTGGAGAAAATTCTGAAGGAGAGAATCTATCTACACTTGGACAGCCAAATTCTGATCAGAGATGGTCAGCGTGGATTTGTCAGAGGGAGGCCATGCCTAACACATTTGTTTGATTTTTTTGAGGAGATGACGAGGTGTGTAGATGAGGATAGTGCAGTTGATCGTGTTCATATGGATTTCAGTAAAGCCTTTGACAAGGTCCCATGGAAGACATATAAAGATGGCACATGGGATACAGGATAATATGATGCGGTAGATTAAAATTTGGCTTAGTTGTAGAAGACAGAGGGTGATGAAAGAAGGTTCCTTTAGTGACTGGAAGACAGTGTCCAGTGGCGTACCACAGGAATCTGTGCTGGGCCCCCCATTATTCATCAGTTATTTAAACGACATAGATGACTATGTGGGGGGTAGGATTAGTAAGTTTGCGGATGACACAACAATTGGCCGGGTGGTTAACAGTGAGATTGAGTGTTTTGGGCTAGAGGAAGATATATTCGGGATGGTCAAATGGGCAGATAAGTGGCAGATGGAATTTAGCCCTGAAAAGTGTGAGGTAATACACTGTGGAAGGAGTAATTTGGCAAGTATTCAATGAATGTCATGACACTAGGAAGATCTGAGGAAGAAAGGGATCTTGTCATGTGTGTCCATTGATATATGAAGGCAGAGGTGCATGTTAGTGGGCTGGTGAAAAAGGCATTTGGGACGCTTGCAGTTATCAATCGAGGCATGGATTGCAAAAATGGTGGGGTCATGTTGAAGTTGTATACAGCCTTGGTGAGGCCACAGCTGGAGAACACTGGGCAGGTCTGGCCGCCACATTATAGGAAGGATGTGTTTGCACTGGAGGAGGTGCAGAGGAGATTCACCAGGATGCTGCCTGGGATGAAACAGTTAAATTATATAGAGGGGTTGGATAGACTTGGATTGTTTACCTTGGATAAGAGAAGACTGAAGGGCGACCTGATCGAGGTGTAAAAGATTATGAGGGGCATTGACAGGGTGGATAGGGATCAGCTCTTCCCCTTAGTTGAAGGGTCAGTCACAAGGGGGCATCAGTTCAAGGTGAGGGGCAGGAGGCTTAGGGGGAATGAGAAGAAACACCTTTTTTACCTTGAGGCTGGTGACGTCCTGCAACGCGTTGCCTGAGAGGGTGGTGGACGCGGGTTGCCTCACATCATTTAAAACGTGCCGCGATGAGCCCTTGGCACGTTATAACATTCAAGGCTATGGGCTAAATCGTAGTAAATGGGATTAGGTAGGTAGGTCAGGTTCTTCCCACGTGTTGGTGCAGACTCGATGGGCAGAAGGGTCTCTTCTGCACTGTGTGATTCTGTGATTCTTGCCCCTCCCTCTCGCTGTAATATTTATCAAGCTTAAAAATCATCTGAGATGAAAACAGAATTACGTGGAGAAACTCAGCAGATCTGGCAGCATCGGCGGAGAAGAAAATAGTCGACGTTTCGAGTCCTCATGACCCTTCAGCAGAACTCAGTTCGAAACGTCGACTCTTTTCTTCTCCGCCGATGCTGCCAGACCTGCTGAGTTTTTCCAGGTAATTCTGTTTTTGTCTTGGATTTCCAGCATCCGCAGTAGTTTTTTGTTTTTTGTTTGAATCATCTGAGATGTACGTGCATTTTTAATTCTGACCTCCTGAGCACCCCTGACTTTACGCACCAAAACATTAGCTACCGTTATTTCAACTGAGAGTGACCTCAACTGTGGAATCTCCTCTCGACAACAACTCGGCCTGTCTTCCTCACCGCCTTGCGTTAAAACACGCCTGGACACCGATCACTTTGACAAGGCTTTTGGTCATTTGAGGAAACAGTTAATTATGCTGCTTAGTTTTATATTTTGTGTTACAAGATCCTGTGAAGTGCTTTGGCTAGATACAATATTATGAAAAGCACCATAAAATATGCGTTGTTAATGTTTAGTTCAACAGTGCTCCTGTGTATAACTTTGGGTGTGTTACCATGTTGTAGTCGTTACACAATGGTGGGTTTTCTGAGTTGCATTTCCGACCTGAGTCCGGTTGAGTTTGGCGGAGTTCCGGGGGAGGGGCGGGGGTATGGGAAATGGGGAGTGGGAGGAGGGGTTGTCAGAATCATTGTCAGAATCTCTGGGTTTCAGGGATTGACCCTGATTATGCATTGTTCACTCCTGCAAAAAGGGCTTTGTGTGTGGATGTTGGCTGAGGAAAGTCTAGGGGTGTAGGTCTGGGATCTTCCTGCTCCACGTGTGGAGTTCAGTGAAAGCTCAGCAAGAAGTATATTCAACGGCAGTAATGCGGTTTCTGTAAAGATATCTGACCAATGGGAGTTTAAAGAAATCAGCACTGCTCTTTATTAAGCATGTGTCAATCTAAATTGGTTCAATCGTAAAAAATAAATATTTTTCTTCTAAGAATTCAGGAAGCGTTTAAGAATTTCTGAATATCTATTTTGACAGTGCAGTTGGTGGTTTTATTCCTCAGCATTCCTTCCGTACTAATCCTCCAACATCCGAGTTTACAAAATAATGAAACACGAGTGAAGGTAGGCCATTCAGCCCCTCGAGCATGCTGCACCACTGAATAATATTGTGGCTGATCTGTTTATTATTCCAGTTCCACATTCCCACCTACTACAATATCATTTGAGTCCCTCCCCAAACAAGATTCCCTCTACCGCTGCCGGAAAGTATCCAATGACTCTGCCTGCACTGTTTTCTAAGACTGAGATTTCCAAAGTCGAACAACATTCATAAAGATCCTGTTTTACTCCCATCGAGCTCCTGCTGCCCCCTGCCGAGCTCCAGTCCCCTCCACCTGAGCACCTGTTCCCCTCTCCGCGAGCTCCCAAGTCCTCTCCCGAGTTCCTGCCGAGCTCCAGTCCCCTCCACCTGAGCACCTGTTCCCCTCTCCGCGAGCTCCCATCTCCTCTCCCGAGTTCCTGCCTGGCTCCTGTCCACACCACCTGAGCACCTGTTCCCCTCTCCGCGAGCTCCCAAGTCCTCTCCCGAGTTCCTGCCTGGCTCTAGTCCCCTCCACCTGAGCACCTGTTCCCCTCTCCGCGAGCTCCCATCTCCTCTCCCGAGTTCCTGCCTGGCTCCTGTCCACTCCACCTGAGCGCCTGACCACCCCACTTGACCTACTGACTCTTCAACCTGAACTCCAGTCCCCCTCCACCTGTGCTCCTGTCCCCTCCCCCAGAGATTCTCTCCCCTCCATATGAGCTCCTGCCTCCTCCCGATGAGTTGCTGTCCCCTCCCCTGAGCTCCTTTCGCCTCCCAATGAGCTCCTGTTACCCTCCCTGGGATCCTGTTCCCCTCCCCCTGAGCTCCTGTTCCCCTCAACACTGAACTCCAGTTCCCCTCCCCCTGAGTTCCTCTCCCCTACCACTGAGTTCATGTCCTCTACAACCTGAGCTCCTGTACCCTCCCCCTGCGCACTTATTCCCCTCCCCCTGCGCTCTGGTTCCCCTCCCCCTGCGCTCCTGTTCCCCCTCCCCTTGCGCTCTGGTTCCTCTCCCCCTGCGCTCCTGTTCCCCCTCCCGCTGCGCTCCTGTTCCCCCTCTCCCTGCGCTCCGATTGCCCTCCACCTGCGGTCCTGTTGCCCCTCCCCCTGCGCTCTGGTTCCCCTCCCCCTGCGCTCCTGTTCCCCCTCCCCCTGAGCTCCTGTCCCCTCCCCCTGAGCTCCCGTACCCCTCCCCCTGAGTTGCTGTTCCCCTCCCCCTGCGCTCCTGTTCCCCCTCCCCCTGAGCTCCTGTACCCCTCCCCATGAGCTCCTGTCCTCTCCCCCTTTTGAGCTCCTGTCCCCTCCCACTGAGCTCCTGTCCCCACCCCTCTCAGAGCTTCTATTCCCTTCCTGAAGAAATCGTGAGCTCTCCCCCCGCCCCGAGCTCCTCTCCCCCTCCCTGTCCACTCTTGCCTCCCGCCGCCCCAGCTCCTAACACACTCTCGCCGAGCTCCTGCTCTCCTAATCCCCGAGCTGCACTCCCACTCACACTGAGCTCATGTCTCCCTCTCCCGAGTTCCTGTCGCCGAACCACCTGCCCCCCGTGACTTTCCCCACAAGCTCGTTCCCTCAGCTCCCGAACCCCTGTCCTTGCCCCCGAGCTCAGCCGCTTCCCTCCCTCCGTCCGTCCCTCACTCGGTCCCTCCCTCGTGCTCCAGAAACCGCCTCGAGCATTTGCCCCTGTACTGATCTCTGGTCTGCTTCACTCGAGTTCCTGTCAGACCCCCGCTGAGCTCCTGTCCTTCCTTCGAGTTCCAGCCCTCTCTTGTTCTCGGCTCTCAGGCCCTCTGATATTTTCCGGATTTTTTTTAATTTTGAGGCAAATGACCTGTTGTCTCACCCAGCGGGCAATTTGACACTTCAGAGGGAAAGTCTTAGTTGCGTGGCACAGGCCATGCATGACTCGGGCTGCATGCAAAGGCGAAATCGAATAGTTTATCTCAACTTTTAACACAATTTATTCTGAAGAGGATATGGAGTGGCGTTCGAAATCCAGGAACGTTTTGGCAGTCAGAACTTTAGTTGCAGTAGGGTGAGTTACCAGGCGGAAAAGATGTGATGCGTTGCTGACAGAACCAGTGGATACTTGGCAAAACTTTGTTTTTAAGAAAGATTATCCTGCCCTTTGAGGAGACTGTAAGCAAGGTTGTTGTTTCCTTCGGCTTGAAGTTTTATGTGCTGAAGGGAAGATTTCACATACCATAAGTAATGTACAAATTCAGGATTGACGTGAAAGAAGGGGGAAGTGCGATTGAATGAGTATCTCCTGAAATAAGATATTATTTTTCCTATCAATTTAAAGTAATGGAAGTTTGAATGCCTTCCAATGTTATTCCTTCAGTGAGTTTGTCAGTTTGGAGCTCACCGAAACGCAAAGCTGGTATCGAATAGTTTATCTCAGCTTTAAGCTCAGTGTATTCAGAAGAGGTTACAGAGCGGCGTTCAAAATCCAGGCACATTTTGGCAGTCAGCACTTTAGTTGCAATTTTGTGAGTTTCCAGGCGCCAAAGATTTGGCGCGTTGCTGCCAGAACCAGGGGATTTTTGGCAAAACTTTGTTTTTACGTATGATTATCTTGGCCTTTAGAGGAGAGTGCATGCAAGGTTGCTGTTTCCTTCGGTTTGATTTTTTATGTGCTCAAGGGAAGTCTTCACATACCATAAGTAATTTACAAATTCAGGAATGACGTGAAAGAAGGGGGAAGTGCGATTGAATGAGTATCTCTCGAAATAAGATTTTACTTTTCCTATTCATTGCAAGTAATGGAAATTTTTGTGCCTTCAAATGTTCTTTCTTTACTGAATTTGCCAGTTTGGAGCTCAACGAAACGCGTTGCGTACATTTCAGTTGACACTCTGTCCATCACAAGCCCACTTCAGGCTTGAGCAGCATCTGGTACAGGCGACGTGGAGCTGTGAACCTGCCTGGAAGTTGCCGTCGTCAATTAGCCCAGGAAGCTCAATCGGGGGCGGGGTGTGAAGTATTTCGGCCTCAGGGATTATCGCAAAATGTTTTAAGACATGCGCCGTCGTTGTCTCTCATGTCTGTTTTTTTTTTGATAAACTGCCAAGTATACACATGGCGATGAGTTACTTTGGGTAAACGTTTCTACGCTCACAAGGTGGGAGGAGACAAAATGATGGCGGAAATGCCCGCTGATCTCAGGTGAATTTTATAACCTGAACTGTACAGAAACTTTATGTCCGATTTGCTATGGTGATGTCAATCTCTTTGTGGAAATGAAAACCGGTTTGCGAATCAGAAGCGTGAGCACGCGTTCCACCTCTCACAATGCGAGCAAGGACTTGTCTCCCCGTCGGGGAATTGAACTCCGGTCACCCGCGTGACAGGCGGGGATACTCACCACTATACTAACCAGGAGAGGCCTGCACATGATTTCCAAGGGAGCTAGTGATATTCCAATTTGCACTGAGATTTTCATTTTGAAGCGATAGTTACACAGTTTGCCTGCACAATGCAAACAATTAACTTCCATTGGATTAACCGGGATGCATCTTCTTTCTTGAAAATTGCTACATGGCGTCAGTTCTTTCCTTTGCTCAGAGGCACAGATGTTTCTTCCTCGGTTGAATCCCTCATTTTGTCACATACATAGACTCGCAAAGAATTCGCAAGGAATCCCAGTCATCTATCTGCTTTAGACGCCGATCTCCTGAAGTCACACTCCCTGCTCCATTTCCATAATCCACACAAACCAAGTCATAGTGTCGGATACAAAACTTCACATGTAACCGGTAAAGGAAGACGTGTCTTTATTCATTCCCACTCAGCAACGTAACTAAACCTGTCAGATGCAACGTTTCCAAATCACAGGAAGTCGCTCTCTGCATTTTAAGTCCTTCTTGGTCCCTCTTCAGAGATAAAGGCTTAGAGCAGCTGCAAGATCCACGGACGCAAGCGGCGCCATGTAAAATGGAAAAAATAAAACCCTGAATTCTCATGGTCAGCTTTCAGCACAGAAATAAAACAAAGCGTTCGATCGAAGTGTTAAAAATCCCGAATTTCTTGAAACCTGTCGTTGCAGAAGTGTGGACCAGAAGAAGGGGATGTGGTCAGGGGAGCAGAGTCTACATGTGGATAGTGTGATTTGATGCAGTTTATCCGAGACTATTGGATAGGATTTCCACAAGGCTGTTTTCATTTCAGACTGAATGTTAACTGCCTAAAGAGGAGTGCAGAAATGCGGTGAGGATGGCCTGCGTACGGCAACAAATGCAAACATGTTCGAACAAAGTTGACAAATGAACGTTTTGAAGAAGTGCCTCACGGACTCGTGAAGTAAACCATTTCTTTCCTTCCACAGAGGCTTTCAGGCCCGCTGAATTTTTCCAACCATTTGGGTTTCTGTGAAAATGGACCGGTTTTCTCGCCCAGTCTTCATTTTTGACATCTGCGCGTCACACTTGGGATAGAATCTCTTAGTTGGGAGGAACAAGCCGTGTATGAGTCGGGCTGGTGGCAAAGCTGAAATCCAATAGTTGATTTCAGCATCAAGCACAGTGTATTCTGAAGAGGTTATAGAGCGGCGTTCAAAATCCAGGCACATTTTGCGGTCAGAACTTCAGTTGAAGTAGGGTCAGTGACCAAGCGGCAAAGATTTAATGCGTTGCTGACAGAACCAGGGGACTTTTGCCGAAACTTTGTTTTTACCCATGATTATCTTGGCCTTTAGAGGAGCCTACATGCAAGGTTGCAGCTTTTTTCTCCTTGATATTTTATGTGACCAGGGTAAGTGTGCACATACAATAAGTGATGTACAAATTCAGGAATGATGTGAAAGGGGGGAGCGCGATTAAATGAGTATCTTTTGAAATAAGATTTTATTTTTCCTATTTATTGCAAGTAATGGAAATTTGCGTGCCTTCCATTGTTATTTGTTTACTGAGTTTGCCAGTTTGGAGCTCACCGAAACGCATTGCGTACATTTCGGTTGACACTCTGGCCATCACAAGCCTACTTCAGGCTTGAGCAGCATCGGGTACAGGCGACGTGGAGCTGTGAACCTGCCTGGAAGGTGTTGTCGTCAGTTAGCTCTGGATGCTCAATCGTGGGCGGGATGTGAAGGACGTCGGCCTCAGCGATTACCGCAAAATATTTTAAAACTTATGCTGCCGCCGTCTCTAAAGTCTGTTGTTTTTTAAAGTAAGGGGCCCTGAATCCATATGGAGATGCATTATTTTGGGTAAACGTTTCGAAGTTCACAAGGTGGAAGAAGACAGAATGATGGCGGAATTACCCATTGATCACAGGTGATTTTTATAAGCAGAAACTGTCCAGAAAATTTGCTCATGGTATATTTGATCAAATCTGCCTTTTGTCCGAAATGCTGTGTAGATGCTCTTTAGCTCGATCACCTTGTGGAAATGAAAACCGGTTTGCGAATCAATAGCGTAAGCACGTGTTCCACCTCGCACAATGCGAGCAAGGACTTGTCTCCCCGTCGGGGAATTGAACCCCGGTCACGCGAGTGATAAGTGGGGGATACTCACCACTATACTATCGAGGAGAGGGCGGCTGATTCGTTCCAAGGGAGCTAGTGATATTCCAACTTGCACTGAGATGTTCATTTTGAAGCGATCGTTACACAGTTTGCCTGCACAATGCAGACAATTAACTTCCATCGGTTTGTACGGGATGCATCTTCTTTCTTGAAAATCGGTACATGGCGTCAGTTCTTCCCGTTGCCCTGAGGCACAGATGCTTCTTCATCGGCTGTTTCCCTCAGTTTGTCACTCGCACAATCTCGCAAAGAATTCACAAGGAATTCCATTCGTCCATCTGCTTCATCCGCCGATATCCTGCAACCACACTCCCTGCTCCATTTCCATAATCCACACAAACCAAGTTATAGTGTCGGATACAAAACTTAACATGTAACCGGTAAAGGAAGACGTGTCTTCATTCATTTCCACTCAGCAACGTAAGTAAACTTGTCAGATGCAACGTTTCCAAATCACCGGATGTCGCTCTCTGCATTTTATTTCCTTTTTAGTAAGTAAAAGGCGCTCTTCCCCCAGATCAGAGATTTATAAAAGTGTGGGAGCTAAATAGCTGAAGCATAGTTTTCTACGAAGCAGTAAGTATTATCTAGGACAGTGATTTGGCCAGAGTAGAACAGAGCTGTCAGACGGGAGAAATGGGAAGCGCAGTGTCTGTGCAGCCACAGAGACAAGGATAATATAATATTATTCATTCAGGGGGTGTTGGCGTGAATCGTTCGCACAGCATTTACAGCCCAGACGTAGGTACCCTTGAGAAGGTGGTGCTGAGCTGCCTCCTTGAATCGCAGCAGCCACTCTGGTCCCTTACACCCATTGTGCTGTTAGGGAGGGAGTTCCTGGAATTTGACCCAACGACAATGAAGGGACAGGGATATCATTTATAATCAGGCTAGTGAGTAGCTTGGAGTGGAACTTCCAAATCGCTATGTTCCCATGCACCTGCTGTCCATTATCCTACTAGATGGTTGCGGTCATGGGTTTGGACTGTAATGTCAAAGGTGATTTCGAGAATTCGTGCAGTGCACCTTGTAGATAGTACACACTGCTGCTATTGTTCGTCGGTGGTGGAGGGAGTCAACGTTTATTCATGTGGCTGATTTGTCCGAGATGCTATCATGCTTCCTGACTGCTATTGGAGCTGCACGCATCCAAGCAAGTGGAGAGTATACCATTACAATCCTATCTAGTTTCTTGTAGATGGTGGAAAGGAATTGGGGAGTCAGGAGGTGTGTTACTCGCTGCAGGATTCCTTGCATCTGAACTGCAGTTGTAGACGTTGTGTTTATATCTCCAATCCAGTTCTGTTTCTCGTCAATGGTAACGTTACATCGCTGATACTGCGACAATCGGCGAGGGTAATGCCATTGAATGTTAACGGGCGATGGGTTGATTTTCTCTTTTGGAGATAGTCATTCTCTGGTACTTGTATGGTGTGAATGTCCTTTGCCACTTGTCAGCAAGAGCCTGAACATGCTGCATTTGGCCATAGACAACCTCATTACCTCAGGAATCACGAATTGTTTTAAACATCGCGCAATCATCAGCGAACATCCCCATTTCCGACCTTAAGATGGAGAGAAGGACATTGATGAGGGAACTAAACTTCCTTGAGCCTTGACGCTACGCTGAGAAACTCTGATTCCCTCACGAACTAAAAGGACTGGGCGCTGAGCAGTCGGGGTGGATACTTAGAAAGTGCAGGCGCCGAAAATCCAGAGCAAACATTCAGGAAAGAGTGGTACCTGAGCCGGCTGTGTGGGCATTTAATAATTCAGGCCCTAAGCAGACAGTGCGAGGATATCAGAAACACTGTAGCTGCTCGAAAGACGGATCAGGTATGCTTTGCTGAAAGAGCAATTGAAGATTGAAAATAATTATTTTTCTTGTCAGCTATGCCCCTCATGCCATGACCGAACCGGTCTCATTTTTAATGTTCATTTTTTCAAGGACAGCGGTTGTAGTTTTCTATTTAATGCCACTTTAATTGGCAGTTGTTCTGGCGAATCATTTTACCGGGTGATTAGGGAGGTTAATTGGGAATCGTCAAGACGATTTTGGATTAATATCTGAGAAAAGCGAATGACCCAGATCACAGCGAGAAGCCGGGGAAGTGGCTGCCGGCTGCAACTTCCTTCAAAGAGACAATAAGGAAAGGACGGGCCAAATGGTCTGATTCTGTGCTGTAGCCCGTCTATGGTTGCATTCTACGAACGGCATTTAAGTTAAGTAAATTATAAGAATATGCTGCGAGAAGAAATACATTACTTTTTTTTTCATATTTAATATGCGTAGGTATAGAAAGAAGGAGGTTGATGGTAGGGTCATGTGTGATCAGACTTTTCTTGGCTAGGAATTCGTGCTGATACCTGGTTGAAGCGTCACTCGCTATATTAATGAGTGAATATCACGTTAAACATATTTAAACATTCGAGAATTATGATAACAGCCATTTGGTGGCTGTGTGTGTGAAAGGACCAGATAACATGAAACAGAGAGTGTTGTGAATGAGAGTGTGGCGAGGAGGTAGCCCCATTAATCGTCAAAAAACAAGTATGAGCTATTTTCGCATTCAAATGAATCGTAGGGAAATCGGATTTAAAAGTTCTGAAGCCAATATATGGAATCGTCTCTCAGCCCTATGGATCGTGGGAATGTGTGACCAATTGCGCCAATACCCTTCCTTTCATAAAACACGTGATGACCAGGCCTTCCTTGTTTTAATCATGTGAGGTGTATGGAATTTTGAGAAGCAGCTCATTGTGCAACTGTCCGATATTTGGAGGGTGTCACACTTCATGAAACCTGTTCTGAAAATGGCCCCTATGTAGTATTTGGCCCAGAAAAGACGTTGTAGGAAATTTGAGCCGTTTGTCTTTGTTACATTTGTCGAGTTATCGTGATCAAACTGGTGATGTTTGGGGTGTTGTCTTGTTGATCAGAACAACTGTTCCAATGAACACCAGGCTGTCAGAACCTGGCATCATAATTCACCCTTTCAAACTCGTCCACGCTAACAGGGGCTGTTCAGTATTTTTATTATTACTTTTTATTATTATCACAACTTACAATTCACCATTGATTACAGTAAACTGTGAAAAGTAGTTCAATTTGACATTATATTATAAACGAGCATTTTAAGTAGCATATTATTTTATCCAGAATGCTTAAACGTTGTTACAAGCTTTTTGCTAACATGAGTGAATTTCAGGGCACAAAGATTATGTCCCCCTGTATATGTCAATGGGTTTTCCGCTGCAATTTGCCTAATTTTGCGCACAGATTCACAAGGTACTGCATTCCGCTCTTCAGCTCCTCCCTAAACTTAGCCTGTGTCAGCACATAAATGAATGTGTTTGTGCAGCAACTGAGAACGCCAAGCATGGATCCAAGTGACTCAAGCACATTTGTGCCAGAATTCGATATGACTGTTACACGCAGAGAGATAAAATATATAACCGAGGTTGTCCAGAGCAATATAAAGCTGCCGGTTATACTGAAGAGTAAAATAATGGACTTTCTTCGGCTTTCTATTTCAGAATCGTTGTGATATTCTCCATTGCTGCAACCGCGGAGACTCCTGCGAACTTTACTGGCCGCCAAAATACGTCTAGCCGTCAAAACATTTAGCAACAAAATTAGAATGAATGGAACACATGGGGTCAAGGTAACGGTAAAAATGTCAAATGCGGCCCATTCAGCAGAAAGGAAAAATGTCTGTTTTAGGACACAACCACGATTTACATTGTCCATTACATATGCATGTTCAAAAGCAAAGTACCAGGGAATGTTTATCAAACAACTCAACACACTCACCACTGATATGACAGCTACCGCTGTTGTCTCCGTGCAATATTTTTTTCTCAGCTTCTTACAACATATGACCACAAAACGATCGAAGGTGAACACCATTGTTAACCAGACAGAGGCTGATGTGACTACATAAGTCAGTGTCACAGTTAGATGGCACACCGTGCTCATTGTCAAGAATGAAACAGGTAAATAAATATCCAGCGTATTCTTCAGTATGACTTCAGCACAAACAACGAGGAGATCCGCCGCGGCCATGGCGATCATATAGTGGGTA
The DNA here is from genome assembly GCF_964194155.1 of Cetorhinus maximus. Taxonomy (NCBI): domain Eukaryota; kingdom Metazoa; phylum Chordata; class Chondrichthyes; order Lamniformes; family Cetorhinidae; genus Cetorhinus; species Cetorhinus maximus. The sequence goes on from NW_027596149.1 coordinate 46,436, forward strand.
ATACATTTGGAGAGGCCACAATTTCCTCGGGAAAGAATCAGAATCGGAACAAGATTAACTGTAAGAGAGGGATAGAGAGAGCAGGAGATAGACGACACAGACGAACATGAATAATTTCCTTCCTGTTGCAGCAAAGGATTGTACATTTGACCTAAATATGCACAGTCTGCTTTCCGAGGTGAGCATGGTCCAAATGTTTACTGAACCTACTCAAAGTGGATAGGGAAGTGAAACATCAGTTGATAATTCGATTTTTCAAAGTAACATCTTCAAGGTAGACTGGACAACTATCGTTCAACAACGATTGAGATTGCTGAGGGCGAATGTGACCTGGACAATTTGAAAGCACACATGTGGCTTGGCATGTTGAATATTAAAAGGTAAATGGGAGGTGTAAAGTGTCAATTCATTTTGTGTTGGTACAATGTGAAGTTGGAAACGAAAGCACAAGATAGAATCTGGGCCAAGTAGAGTTATAATCTGGAAGAGGTACTGGTGCAATGCATTCTGGGTGCTCAATATATGTGATAAGTACTGGGAAGGATTACTGTGCAACAGGACAAACAGCATGAAGATAAATTATTGCCCAAGGGCACGAACATACTCTGAATGCTTGTGAGGGTAAAGATGGAATGGTAAAAGCACAGGAACTGAAAATGGTCACTGAACTAGATAAAAGACCAGAATAGATGAGGCCGAATGCAAGGTTACACAGGACTTATCACAGTGGCGGTACAATGGGAATCAGTACAAGGTGACATTCTTATGCTGGTTCCCAGGGAGAAATTTTATTCGGGGATGAGAGCTGATCAGTGCTGCGTTTTAACTCAGACTGAGAAATCTGAGATTGATATGCTGGCTGGGCATTGTGCAGGATTATTTCAGCTGAATGCATCGTTAATTCATTGCAGAAAGAGTGAAGCAACATTGCTATGCTGAATTGTTGCAGTCAGTGCTGAACAGAAGGGCAGTTTAATGGCGGACTGGGAACGGTGACATTGCTCTAAGATAGAATGGGCAATATTTTGTGGCTATAGGGGCACACTTCTTGCAAAGCATGGTACATGAGCAATTCGATGATGTGATTCTAGTGAGGTCATAACTAGCGTGTTGCTGCCCAGTAGACAGCTCAGAGTTCCCATTAATTGATCGGCTGCAAAACAAATCACTTAGTTGCCGAAAGGGCAGAAGGGAGTCGCTTGCGTCTCAATCACAGCATCCGTGCGAAGTGATTTGAAATGTGAAGCTGAAAATTGATTTTTGCTGGGCACCAAGTGCAGAAGATCGCGATAAATATTGACCATGATGAGGACATCGATTTGAGTCATTAGACTACTATATGTTCAGAAAAGTGAAATTACGAATTGTCGATTACCTGACGATAAAGACCTAACTCCTAGCACACCCATGTTTAAATTATTATCCTCTACAGCTTATTTCATTTCAGATTGGCCACGCTCATATAACCCATGAATTGTAGCCTTATTTGGTAAAATGCATATTTCTTTTTTCAAAATGCAGGAACCTTTTAAGAGAATTAGTGAAGTTATTCAATGCTGCTTTATTATATAGAAGATTAACTTCAGACATTTATACTGATCAATGATGAAATTAAATGATCTATATAAGTCAAGCAAAATTGCCGTGACCCTCAGATAATCACGGTTGCATTATGATTTCTGTTGTTTACTTAGCCAAGTTCCATTTGAATTTTGAAGAATAGATTTTCTAAGTGAATCTCAGCGAACTAATTTTTAGCTGCCAGATATGTAATAACTTGATGTGCACGTTTATTAAATATTTTTTCTGCATTTCAAAGCAAGTTAAATATCTCTAGCCTGAATTATTATCGAATGTATTTAATCGGCTCTCTGCCGAAATTTTGTTTGTAGTTCTTTTGGCAATGCTATAGGATAGGATATCCTGGCTCTGGCAAGGGTGCAGAATCGCTTTCCGACTGAAATGTCCGGTCAGATTCGGGAGGCACAGATTAAGGAATGGATAACGCACATTCTCAAAATAATGGGATGAGTAGATAGAGAGTTATTTCAAGTGCCAATTGTTATGAAGGCTATGCAACATGGTGCAGACTGAACGTAGAATTTTCGCAAACTTGAACTGAGGGAAACATTGAACGTCTATAAATGGTCTGGAGAATTAAAATTTTGCATCATATTATTTCAGTAAGCTGTTGGTTAGTGACTCACATGAACTTTGAATAAAGTGAGGCGAATTAGTCGGACAAAGATAAACAGCTTTTTACATTTTTGGATCAGATTTCAAGTTGTCAAGCTTTGACCACACAAACAAACAAAAAATCTATTTCCGTTACATACACAGCCCAGTTGGCAGTCTCCGATTCTCAATTCTCTAACTCGAATACAAGCATCAAACATTGATTAACTTAATGGAGCTGTCAAAGATAATCACAAACAGCCTTGAAAACACCAGGCAATAGATACATATTAAAGTTTGAGTTTCTGTTCACCATGTAGGATTCACTGGAAAAGGTGGAAACATTATTAATCAAAGTTATTTTGACACAATTGTAGCATAAAATAAATGTCAAAAATGAAAATTGACCTTTATTTACCCGATACCTATTATTGTTTGAGCAAACCTAATATATATATTCCTACAATGACATGCATTTAAACTGAGAGACATAATTCTCAGTGTGATATTGTAAAGTATACAAAGATGGTTAGCCAAAATATCAGCACTTGAAACTGTACTGGCCAGCACTGTAAATAAGGAAACAGTTTATACAATGCAGTAATATAAAATATTATATATTGAAGCAGCTAATGTTTGAAAAAGTTAATTATCAAAACTATTATGCAATAAATTATCATTATTTTCCCAGAATTTTCCTCCGAATTATACATTGAAATGCACCAGGAATGAAACGCCCATTATCTGCCGAATGAAATAGTGACCTATCCAAAGCATTACCCACTATTTAGCCACCACATTAACTATACAGACTTCAAATATAATATCAACATTATTCCCTGCTAAATAAACTAGAGAAATGAACATGCAAATATGCTACAGAATTACCCATTGCTCTCTGCAACTGCAATCTGCTTCTGACCTGTTACTAATTTGCTGTTTGGGAAAAGGACCATGGAGCAGGTGCAGTGCACTTTGGTTTATGTGCCTATTGTTGTCGTTACTGCAAACACCCGGCTCTGAAGAACTACAGAGCGATGGAGTTTCCTCCACTGTCCCAAATCCATATCACTTTAACAGCAATGTTCTATTCGCTACGTAAGTACAAAATAATAATGTTCTATGGCATCTTTTGCGTGCAAAACAGGTCCTAAAGGCTAATTCATTTCAGTGAATTTGTGAATGTTGTGGCGAACGCACCACCAAGTGTGATCCACTGTATTGTGTTTGTGATTATGGAAAATTGCTGCAGCCTCGATAGCAGGAGTTACACTAGAGAAGTGACAGAAATCCTCCGGTACAGGTTCAAAAAACTAATCGTGATTTAAGATCATAAAGTTACATTAAAATAAGTAGACAGCGGCCCGGATTATACGGTTATTGGCAGCATGAGATTGGACAAATGTAAAATTGGCCCTTTTACTACGCACCCTCCCTTAGACCACCTCCCGCTCCACAATTCATTAAATTCCCACGAGGAGGAGGCGATAAGTGATGCAAAATGGGGTCCGTGTCCAATCGGCAGTGAAAGCCTGAACATCGTGCGGCAGAGTGTAATGCTGTGAACAGAAAGTCGGTATAGCTGCAAGCTCAAGACCACCTGCTCTCTGAAACTGTTTTTCCAAAAATATTTTTCGTTGAAAGCACACGCAAGAAACAAAAAACTGAAAAGTAAACTTGAAGGCGCTGCCACCATCACCAGCACAACCTGTTGCTACATTTAATCATGGTCCCGGAGCCAGAACCTCTCTTCCGCGCGATTCTCGTCTGATGGTAGCTGCCTAGAAACATTTTATTTTTCTCTCGCCTGGGCCACGGCAAGTGCAAATCACGAATCAAGAAAACATACGATTGTGCCGTTCACAAACTCAATAACTTGCTAATTAGTAACTTGTAAAAGGTGGGCCCGCCCGTTCTCCACCTGCAACTGGGAGATTCATGTCCGTGACGTCATTATACCCGATGCACGTCATTGATCTTCGTGCGGATTCGGCATTTTTGAGGGGGGTGGGTGGTGCGGAGTGGGGGTTTTGGGAGGTGAGGTGTGGGGCGGGGGGCGGGGGTGGGGGTGGGTGGGGGGGGGGGCGGGGGTGGGGGGGGGGCGGTGGTGAGTGGGGGGCGGGGTCCGATTTCCGGACGAAAATTCCAGCCAATCGTTTTCGTTAAATATTTAGATATTCAGTTGTGAATCAAGATATAAGATCTCAGTTAGGGGCCAGTGTTCTCCGAAATAATTTACATTTAAACATGCATTTTGTTGTTAAATTGTTGTAGAGTTGGAAGAAAGGAAACTGCCAGGAACCTCATTTCAATACAAAAAGGACAACACTATTCATAGATTCGTGATCATGCAACATTTTTCTTTTCTTTGGCTTTGCTAACAAGATTAGCACTTTCATTTCCGTTTTCACTAATTCTTCTTGAAAATAAAGGTTTTCTAGCGTTGCAGTGCAGGTGAAGCGTTTGCAGACACAATGCTACGAGCGATGGATTTCCAGGTTTTTGATCCAGTGACAGTCAGGGAACGGTGATCTATCTCGACGTCCGCTTAGTGTGCGATTTGGAAAGGACTTTATAATTAAGAATGTCCCGATGCCTCTTCTGCTCTTGTCCTTCCAGGCTTTCGAGGTCAAATATGTCCACAGCAGCAGTGATCAAAACCTAACAAAACGGCTTAACCTGGTGAATTGCATTCGAGGGCTACTTGCCAGCAAAACAGCGTATTCAGCATGAGAAAGACAGGGCTCATTGAACCCCGCACCAAATAACGATAGCTCAGCTCTGAAGTCCAGTCACAGTCGCCTTGAATGGTGGTGGAAAATTCTGCACCTCACTAGTGGGCGGCTCTCCACCAATATCCCCTTCGGCAATGAATGTGGAGCGCAGCGCACCAGTGCATATGCATGGCTGAAGAATTTGCAGCCACAGTCACCCGGAAGTGACGGGTGGATGAACCATCCCGGCCTCCCCCTACGGATGACAAGCATGACTGATGCCATTCTTTCTACCATGTGATTCTCAGCACCTGAATTTAAGGGATGACTGAAGAAACTGCAAAATGGAGAGGCTTTGGGTCCTTTTAGATAATGCCAATATTACGGGAGATCAGTGCTACTGAATACGCCTTCCTATCGAAGCTGGTATGGTGCATCTAAATTAATGGCATCTAAGCGAAATTGTGAGCATTTTCACAGGTATGCCTATCCACAAAAAAACATGACAAATTCAACCAATCTAATGACAGTCCCATCTGCCAACACTTCATCATGTTCAAAGTGATGAAAATTATCATGGACAATGCTTTCAATCGCCAAGTACTCGGCAGCAAACTGCTCACTGACGCTCACTTTTTGCATCGTGCGAGGTCCAGCTCTCGGTTCGCCTTGGTCTAATCCTGGTCAAAGTGCTGCACTCATGAGGTGAGGAGCGAGCGACTGTGTTTTATATCAGGACAACATTTGTCACACAATGTATCAAGGAGGGCTATGAGAATTGTAGTCAATAAGAATAAGGGGCAAGTTTCCCACTGCTTGGAGTCATACCAAGCAAAAAGTATATTTTTTTCTTTTCTTTTCTTTTTTTTTGTTTTGTAGGTGAATCATGTCAGCCCCATGACATCACTGGACGAGAGCCTGAGGGCAGTGTCCTGAGCCCAACCATCTTAAGCTGCTGCATCAATGAACTTATCTCTATTTTAAACACAGAAGTAGGTTTTGTGTGGTGAGGAGGGGGTGGGGTAGTGGGAGGGGCGTGTGTCCCCTCATCATTGTTCAAAGTTCAACACCATTCGCGACTCAACAGATGCTGATGAAATCCGTGCCCATGTGCATCAAGACCTGGGCAATAGCCAGACTTGTGCTGCAAAATGACAAGTAATAATCGCCCCACACAATTAACAAGCAATGTCCACCTGCACCAAAAGGAATATCCAACAAAATACCATTGCCATTTCATGTCATTACCATGCCTTAAGCCCCCATTTTCTACATCCTTGGACAAACCATTGACAAGGAACTGTGACTAGAAGGGCAGGTAAGAATGTGAGAATGCTGTGGTGAGCGACGCACAACCTGGCTCTCCAAAACCTTTCCTCCATCTAAAATACACAAATCAGGAGTATGACGGGATGCACCTGTCTAGACGATTTACGCTCCAATAACATTCAAGCATACTGACTTAATCCAGCACAAATCAGATTGCTTGATTTGCAATCACTCCGTAAACTTATAGATTCAAGCTGTTTATCCTTATCTGAATATTTCCTCTTACTACTTTTAAAGTTCGTATGAATCATCAGCAAACATCTGAGTGAAATAATCTTATATAAAAGTTGAATTATCCATCCAATTTCTTGGAATCGCACAATTGCATTATTGCTTTCCTAAATACCATTTTGTAACACTTTCAGTGTGCACCATTTTTCATAGCCTTGAGAGCACGTGGTACTTAAATGAAATCTCATGACATCACGTAATACATGGGGAATGAATATCCCCTCCTGATGACCACCTCCCGTTCCCCTCAGCGGATTAATCAATGATCGTTAATGGCCGACGTTTTGGGGAGTGATAAGAAAAAAAAGTGTTCTACGTCGGGGACCCCGATGTCTGTGAGCAAGAGAGGATCGGTAGCTCCACTAATGGCCGAGCTGGCAGAGTCATTAAGAGAACTACTAGACTGGGTCTTTGGCAGCTGGTCAGGCAAACAACCAGGTGCAAAAACTTAATTGAATTCGCTCCACCAACCTACCCAGCACATGTGCATCTGTCCATTCAAAGATTGATAGGATTGACCAGGGCACGGTCCTCGTGCTGACGAATTTAGTCTTCACATTGGGGCTTCGCTCCATCGTATTGTGTGAGACAACTATTGCACTAAATGGGATAGGTTTCACCTTGTTCAAGAACTCAAAAGTGCGCATTGACGAGGCACTGTGGACCATCAGCTGGAGCTGATTTGTGCACAACCATAATTTGTAACCCCAAGCTCAGCGTATCCCCAACTCTGCAATTTTCATGTGGAGTGTTTATGGTGATGTTTGTGGTGCCAGTCAAGCATTCTACTTTGCTCCTTTGGTGTAGATTTCATTAGGTGTTGCTGTAGCTCTGCGACAAGGAATGTTCAACAGATTACTTCTTAGATTATTGGTATTTAACTGGGATTGTCCGATGTGGAGACATTGACGAGACTCATTCTCTGCTTTCTGGAACATTGGTAAATGAGAAGTATTCATCGTTCTTATAATTTCGGTGGTGTCGACCTTTAATGGATGTTTCCCCTGGTGAGTGTGTCTAAAACCAGGAAAAACAATATCAGAATAAGAGGTCTGCATTTAGAACTGAGATGAGGAAGAATTTCAGCACTCAGCGAGGGGTAAATGTTCGAAATTATCTACTGCACCCTCGGCAGATGGGCAGTCATTGAGTATGTTGAAAGAGCCGATGAATCGCTTTCTCAATATTAAATACATCCAAAGATATGAGATACTGCATGGAATGTTGTGGAGGCATAATTTCAGCCATGATATACTTGAGTAGTGGGGCACCCTCGTGGGGCCAAATGCTCAACTTCTACTCGTATTTCCTATGCTCTTATGTCACTCTGTCAGTGCCATCATGTAACTTGACAATATGATTTTCCCAAAGCCAAAGGGGAGTCTGACAATACTTAATATCAATCCACTCCAAATCTCAATGTACATCAGTTAGATTTGGAAGCAGTGTTTACAACTACAGGAAGTGGAGTGCTAGAAATTGAAATGAGCAGAATAACGAGAACAAGATAACTACTTCGCTAGCTTAGGTGTTCCGAAATCGGAACACTTATGCCTCAGTTAGCAATCTCCGTGCTGGGATAGATGCACGACTACTTACGTCCATCGTCAGCACTTGAGAACAAAATTTTCGGCTAATGCTCCATTGCCGTAGTAAAGTAGTTCTGCATTATCGGATGTCATAACTTTCAGAACATTTCTCAGACCGATTCAAATGGTAAATGTCAAAGAATCCATGCCATTATTTCGCAGAACAACATTGCCGTAGCCCCTTGCGTCCTGACCACTATTTAAACCACTGCAAAAGCCCACAAAAAGGATCATTAGCTCATTGTCAACTTGCAGCTTGTGGAAACTTCCCGACCAAAAATTGCCTGTCACCTTTTGCGTTAATTCAGTGACTTCACTTCATGTAAATTCATTAAGGTGGCCGATAAATGAGGCTGTAGAAATACAGGTATTTCAATAGACAAGTGACAAAGACATCGGAATATCTTCTGCACACACAGTAATCTGTTTCACACAGACTTCCAGATATCCTCTCTGCATACAGATTTGTAAAAGCATCGCTGCGGTAATAAGTATGTGATTTGACAGGGATGCCGTTCCTTCAAATATTGGAAAATGGATGAAAAACATTAGCAAACTCTTCAAGTATTTCAAGCAGAATTTTGCAGAATGCGAATTTGCCTCTGCAGAGATTTTAACAGATTGTGTTTTCTACAAGTTGAAACTCGGTTTGCACTTGAGTATGATAATTATTGCAGAGCCAAACTGTTACATGACATTCCGTAAAGCAAGAGTAAGGTGTCAGCAGTGGATACCACGGAGTGAAAGATACAGCAACACGAAGAAATCTGTTCACGTTATGGTTCAACATACATCCCTGCTTTGATGACTCCCCAACAGTAAAGAAACGATTTCATGTTACCGGAACCAGCGTTTGAGAAAAACGTCAACTTCCTTTTATACGGGTAATTATTGTTTTTAGGCCCTTACCAGGAACACCAATAGCCGCGAGAATAGGATAGTAAATGGCTTCTATCTGGTGAAGTATCAGTTCTCCCATCTTTATGAGGAAATGTGTTTCCTGCTGAGATGGATGCACAAGATGGAATCAACGTGTGAGCTGAAACGTAGAAATCCTCTTCTTCTTTACATTCATTTCAGGAAAATAAGAAAAACACGTTAAAATCACAGGAGATTCGGAAGGAGATGCCACATTAATTAATCTAGAGCATCAGGGTAAAACTGGCACGACAGCATTCGTAGCAGGGAACAGAGAAAAGCTGTTATCTTTGGCTAACATGAAGCCCTTCAGTTAACTAATCAAACCCACAGCCGCTACGATCTAGAAAGACAAAGGCAACATGACCATGGAACGTCACTAGCTGAACATTCCTCTCCCAGCCACTCATCGCCCTGGTTCGGAAAAATATCGCTGTTCCTTCACTGTCTCTGTGTCAAAATAATGGAACCCCCACCCACTAACAATAGCGTGGATGTAACTACACTACACAAACCGCAACACCTCACCACCCAGTTCACTAGGAGAATTAGAGATGGGCAATAAATGCTGCCCTTGCCAGCGTTGCCCTCATCCATGAATGGACAGAAGGAGATAAATTTATACTGTTAGTCCGAGAGCATGTTAATAAACGTACATAGGAAAACGAGATCTTCGAGAATGGGTTTGTAAATGGCCCGTATCTGATGAAGTGCAGCAAATTATATCCTCGGTGAGAAGCGCTAACTCCTGTTGAAACAGATACACCGAGCCTGATGGACAACATGAAATGTGACATTCAGAGAAGCTGTTATGTAGACAGCAGATAAATCCCCATGAGCGCATTCATGTCCCCTAAAGAAATCAATTAGTTTCAGTCATTGAACAAACAGGTTACGTCAGTCGCTCGCATTGTGCAAGGAACCGTTTCAAAGTGTAACGTCGAACATTGGCAGGATGTGTGCGGTCAATACAATTGAAGGGGCCGTATTTTAACGAGCAACGGGTAGATCCCAGAGTGGATAGTCACGGAGGGAAATCATTGACCCAAGAGCGATGTTGGGAGTCAAATCCTTACTAATTTAGATCAAAAAGATTCGAGAAACCTCAATGGGCCTGAACTGCCAGGAGAAGTAGTGGGAAAGTTTCAGATGTTCACCACTGTTATGTGTTTCGTGACCCATTCTATGTTCCAACAGGGCACATGGCTGATGTATGTCTTTGTCATTTAATCTTCCAGAGGGAACTCATACGCTGTCCAAATCTTTCCGTGGATTCCTCTGGCAATGACATCTCCGTCATGACTTGACCTACATTCTGTGTCGTTGCACATAAATTTGCACCATTCTGCCTGGAAATTATAAACGCAATCGTCGGACCTGGGAGGTTGATGTTGGTGGTGACCTGATGTACAATAGAAAGTGTCTGGAGAAGGCTTTTGTTTTCTAAACCGAAATATTTGAAAATAATGCGCTCAAGACAATCCGACCCCATACAGCCTCAATAACGATTCCCCACGCCATCCAATGCTCCTGCTCACCCACACACATACTCCATCCAGAGTGATGCTTGAACTGAATGAAAAACAATTTTTTGAATAAAAGAATGGGATATCTAGAGTACATCGCTGAAAGGGTATTCCACACTTAACCTTTAACTCTTAGCCCTCAAAAGCCTTCTGCAGACAATCATTAGCAGATGGATGCACTTATTATAATGAACCCGAATAAACAGCGACTCAGGCTTTGTTGTGGGCTGCATTTCAAAGAAGCACCAAAAACAGAATAGTAGGTAATTCGGTCCCTTGAGCCTGTTCTGCAACTCGGAAAGCTCATGGTTTATCTGATCGTGGCCTCAGCCGCGCCGTACTGCCTGCTCTCCCCTAACCAACGTTGTACACCGGCCCCATCCGCCAACTCCCTCACAACACACAATTACATCCTCATGACCCGAGTCTCCCTTATTGGTCAATAAAATATCCAACTCAGCCATGAATCTGCGACAGCCCTGAACAGATGATCAGTGTCTTTTGCTCTTTGGAGATGGCGTCATAATCAGAACGATGCAAAGTTGTTGGTCAGTGTGAACCCATTTCATGTCACTTGTGTCGCCAAATAAGGCTGTTTAATGGCTCCAGCTCTGTTTGTCATATATTTGTCGGTCAATCTCCAAGCATGCGCTCAAGGAGCTGGACAGAGGATTACACATTCATTTCAGGACCACAGGCAGCCTTTTCAAAGAGCCAAAATTAAATCCTTGCACAGAGGTTACTGGAAAGCTACAGGGGGAAGTCTTATTCGCGGACCAATGCGCACTCATAGCTCAGGATCCGGAGACATTCAGCTGCGTGCTGAGCGCTTTGCTGCAAACTCAGAATGTTTTCGATTCACAATATATCTGAGGATAGAGATGCTGTATCAAACCGTTGCTGGTTACGTGCTCCAAGATACCACAGCCGCTTTGAACAACGCACCCCTCTGTTCAGTACGGAAGTATTGCTAACTTGTCAGCATGCACTCCAAGGGCACTAACTGGATGGGAAAATTACCCACCGCCTGACAAAAACAAGCTCGGCACTTGGCAGGCTTCACTCACTGACTTCTACAAATCAAACATGGAGTTTCCCTCAAATGGAAGATCGAGTCCTGCCAGACAGTGTTTTTTATATCACTTCCATATCAGTGCGAGACTTGCACAACCTTTCGGCCTCATAGAAATTTAATGCAAACTTTCCAACTTCACTGTCCATGGACCATTTCCAACGGTTGTTGGCAAGGGCAAAATCCGCAAAACCGATAATCTTGCAAAGTGCAGCATGCCTGACATCGAAAATATGTTCATTAGAGCCCCGGTTCCCTGGGCAGGTCATGCGGTTCATTTGGAAAATGCCTACGTACCACAACGCCACACTCGGTGAGCACGGGAAGCTCCACTGCAGAATGTCTGAAATCTGAAATACAAACTCAGAGATTGCAACCTGGATCCCAGTACATGGTGTCCTGACACCACCTTGTTAAAAGCAACATGGCGTGCCTGCGCCATATGAAGCATACACACGGCGCACCGGAATGCTGCTACTAAAATATGGGGTTTGCAGGCCTGCTTCAGGCGAAAAGCCCTTTGGCGATGGAGGATTGTGGACCGGGGCAAAGCTCTGATGCCTGGAGGCTCCGAGTCAACATCCTCCACAAGTGCGGCAGATATGTGGCAGTCGTCCGGCAAATTCTTCGGGAAATGGAAGCCTTTCCATACGTGCATCTGCCACATGGCGGTCCTCGTCCAAAATGTGGCCAAAGAGAAAGGTGTAAGGTTACTCTCCAGATCTCCCTAATTCACGGAGGCCTTAAGACCAGGGAGCGGGAGGAGAATGCTGCTGGTCTCACGGCCTAGCACAACGCGGTCCATCAAATCAAAAACCATTTCGTGTCTCAGCGACTCAAAAGAGTGATGGAAAGGCCGAGGCACAGCAAGGATACGTTTGAAAACATGATTGTGAACAAAATAACAAACCTTCGGCACAACCAAATGGAGGAATCATCCAGTGATTTCAGCATTTGTGGAGAACAGAGTCAAGTGCCTTAAGGACAAGGAAGCGCGGGCAAAGTTAATTTGTTCCGCTGAACAGACATTTTATGCAGAATTTGGCAATCGATTGTGCAAGTATAGATTGATCTAATCTTACACGTGATATCACACTGACTTTTTTTTTCAGCGCACTCACATGTCGAGGGGCCGGGAGAATTAATCATCAAGATAGTTAGACAGACAGACCGACAGACACATAGATGCACAGATAGACAGACAGTCAAATGGATAGATTGATTTGAAGAGAGAGTAGTACACGAGAGAGAGAGCGAGACAGAGCGTGCGGCAAATGGAGCGAGCGAGTGAAAGCGCAAGAGAGTGAGAGAGCGAGATGGATGAATGGATAGATAGATAGATAGATAGGCAGGCAGGCAGGTAGGTAGGCAGGCAGGTAGGTAGATAGATATATAAATAATTAGATAGATAGATATATAGATAGATAGAGAGATAGATTAAAAAAAAAACTGTGGATACTGGAAATCCAAAACAAAAATAAAAATACGTCGAAAAACTTAGCACGTCTGACTGCATCTGTGGAGAGGAACACAGTTAACGTTTCGAGCTTGTATGACTCTTCCACAGAACTAAGGAAAAATAGATAAGAGTTGAAATATCAGCTGGATTAATGGAGGGTCTGGTGGGAAAGGTAGATGTGGATAGAAGGCCAGTGATCACTGTCATACGGACTCGAAACGTTAAATGTGTTCCTCTCCACAGATGCTCTCAGACCTGCTGAGTTTTTCCAGGTAGTTTTGTTTTTATTTTAGTTACATAGATAGATGGATGGATAGATAGAAATATTTGTACATGAAGGGCTGAAATACAAGTGATTCTTGCAACAAATATCCACTGTCGGATCATTGAAAAAGGCAACTGTGAAGCAGAAAGAGGTAATTGTGAATTAAGAAGAAACATAGAAACGCAATGAATTACACATGCGAGCAGCGAGTATTGCACCCGAATAATACTGGGAATTGCGCCTGACAAATCCCCCTTCACATCGGATCGGATGTAACGTCCAAGAACTCCGTCGCTTCCATTCACTTTGGGTAACAATTAATATAATTTGGAGGTTAACACTTTCCTCGCGACAGGAGTAAAATCATCACTAATTTACCGGGAAGAGAAAAAAAGCTGGGGGAAAAAAAATCAAAACTGATTCACCAGACCTGGAGCAAAGGGCTCATTTTCAGTCGACCTGGACTAAAACCCTCAGCACTTTGCTGCATTAAATATGTAAACTGATAATCGACCTTGACAACACATTCAGTGACATAAATGTGTCTAAATACCATTATCAAAAAAGCCTCGTGACAATCGCAAAAATAATGTGAACAATCTTTTCAATGAGGAAGAAAGATGGTAAGACGGGAAAAAAATCACCCATGGCCAAACAAGGAAGTTAAAGGTGACACAAAGTCCAAAACTAAGGCATAACAAATGGCAAAGTTCAGTGACAAGCTGGAAGATTGGGAACATTTTAAAGATGAACAAAGGGTTACTAAAAATCATGAAAGACCAAATGTAAATTAGCACAAAATGTAAAAACTGATATCAAAATCTTCTACAGGTGTATAAAAGGAAATAGAGTAGTTAAAGTGAATGTTGGTCCCTTGGAGGGTAGGACTGGCGAGTTAATAGTGGGGAACGCAGAAATGGCAGCATATGTTTTGCCTCAATATTTTGACTCAATTTTCACGGTGGAGGAAACTATTGTCACCCCAAACGTAACAAGTAGAGCAGAGGGTATAGAGAAGGAGGAACTTAGAACAATTTAAATAACTAGAGAAAAAGTGCTGAGCAAACTATTTCTAAGAAAGGGTGACAAGCCCCCAGGGCCTGTTGACCCACATCCCAGGGTCCTAAAAGTTGTGGCAGCGTAGATAGTGGATGCATTGGTAATTATATTCCAAAATTCCCTGGCTTCTGGAAAGGTTACAGTGGACTGGAATAATACTAATATGACGTCCTCATTCAGAAATGCTGGGTAATGCAGAAAGTAGGAAACTATAGACCAGTTTAATGTCTGTCGTTGAGAAATTGTTGGAATCCATTATTGTGGAATTACTAATGGGGCATGTGGAAAGTCGGAATACAATCTAGCAGGGTCAGCATTGTTTTATGAAGAGTAAATCGTGTTTGGGTTATTTGCTAGAGTCTTTTGAAGATGTGACAAACAAAGTTGATAATGGAGATACTGTAGATGTTGTATTTCTGGACTTCCAGGAGGCCTCTGTTAAGGAGCCACACAAAAGATTAATACACAAGGTAAGATCACACGGAGCGATGGGTAATAAATTAACTTGGATAGAGGATTGGCTGACTAACAGAAAGCACAGAGTCTGGATAAATGAGTCTTTTTCTGGATGGCAAGCTGTAAATAATGTGTTTCCAGAGGGTTCTGTCATTGGGGCCTAACTATTCACAATCTTTATGAATGACTTGGATTCAGGGATAGAAGATACTATAGCTAAAATTGCAGCTGAAACCAAAATAGGTGGGAAACTAAGTTGTAATTAAGATAAACGATATTTACAAATAGATATGTGCAGGTTAGGTGAATGGGAGAAAATTTGCCAGATGGTGTTTAACATGGATAATTGTGAGGTTATACATATTGTTCGGAAGAATAAAAAGGCGACATATTGTTTAAGTTGATTGAATCTTCAGAAACTTCAGTGCAAAAGGATCTGGGTAAAGTCTACTGGCCTCTAAATTGTTCACCAGAATGTCCGGTCCTTGATCTCCATGCTTAAGGAAATTTTAAACGGGGACAGGGAATTCAAAACACCCAATTTAATACAGGCCATGACATGATACAGTTAATTCATAACCTGGCTACCGTGCTGGAAGGTCATGCGGGGACTATCAATAAATTGATCGGGATAGGAAAACATATTTCAGGTGAAGCAAGCAGAAATTATGTCTGCAGCACCTATGGACCCTGGACACTGGATCAAGCCCGAAAGAATTTAAAACAGATTAATGAAGAGGTAGTTACTTTATGGGTAACTAATAAACATTTATTTAATCTTTCACGAAATAAAGATGGTGACGACTGTTTTCCAGCTCAGACGTTTAACACGTGTACATAGAATGAATGTTGAATATATTTTGAATAATAATATGCTAATAGGCATTGCCTTAGTGATACCTGTTATACCGCAGTCAACACCCGGCAGAACATTTTATTGACCAGAAAATATTGGAGTGATGCGGTGAAACTATTATGTTAGGCACCATGGCATTCCTCCATAGGCAGTAGACATAGAAGAGAAAAGAGTGAGCACAGAATGAGAAGGGTGCAGTATAGAGAGCACCACAGTAGTATGCGCTCGTCCAATATCTGGATGGAAGAAGCAAAGTGTGGATTTAAAGCAGCAGAAAATTGTACAATGGAAACTACACGGGCTGCAAAAGAACCGACCCATGTTGTATACATGGGGAATGGGAGATATTGCATCACCATGTAGCAGCAAATGATCCAGTATGGAAGCAACCGGATGTGCCCCATAAATAATCAATTAGCGTGCCTACGCCTGCAGGTGCCGGCAAGCGTGGGAAAGGTCCAATTTCTCGAAATATACAAGAGAGGAACGAATACTACACCAGGTAATTGAAAGCCTTAACGATAACCTGACACGGTATTTGAATCAGTTCTCGTATGAAATTCCAATAAATGTCAGAGCACCTAAGCCCGATTCGGAGACATGCTCAGCAGATGTATAGAACTTACTGTAAAATGCAGCAACAGGTTAGAGCCTCAAAACAGGATATCGAGCAGGTAGATTCTTCCTCATGGTGACGGTGGAATTGGGGCTCCATTGTACAAATACACCCGGATTATTTTCCATGCCCTGGTTCTGATTCAGCTGATACCAGTTATATATTAAACGTACCTGATTCATCGTGACTGAGGGTCACAAAAGAGGAGCTGGGGGAGTGTAAACAGAGGGAGAAGAGGTTTAGCAATTCCGTGACCTCAAATGAAGGGCCAGGTGATACAGCCGATCTGACCAGTGCCGTTTTACGTGCAAAGCTGGATAACTGGCCAGTATCAATGGGTGGCGGTACATAAAGGGACGGACAGTACTACTGTATTTGTATAATCTGGGCTAGGCGAAGATCCAAAAGGGGCAATTGTTAGGTGAAATGCAGCAAGAATGTATTGAAAGGGAATGAATTACTTAAAATCTCCATGCAGCCAGTGCTACCAAGCACATTAACAGTTAAAGTTACCAGATAAACCTTGCACAGCCTTAGAGCCTGCGAACAACAGAAAGGCCTTGGGATACTGATTGGAGACAGAGGATGACAACAATATAGAATAAGTGCTCTTTTCAAGCGATTCGGGAAGGACAGTTGGTCTCAACCAGGATGGGGGGAGAGGTCTCTACCGGGGTGAAAGAGCCTGTATGATATTACATATATTTTGACAAGAAGTGGATCTGAATATTGTTCTTTTACGGGATCAGTAATATATAAAATACGCTGCATGCTTGCAGTTTGTCCGCGTGCTATCTCATGATGCCTTGAGATGGTTCTCTCTTTGCAATTGTTCTAATAACCGATCGTGACCTATACCGGAGCCTCCTGTCGTCCGTTGGTCAAAGTTAGCGCTGCACCAGCCCGCCGTGTTTATCGATTGGAACGAGCAAAATTATGAGACTCAGGAGTGGGCGGTCTGTGTATTGACCACACACCCTGGCAGTGAGCAGCTGGATCCTATCCTGGGGTGATTCATTAATTCCAGATCCTCACACCTTGTTCAATACAGTCAGACAGGATGGCAAATGCCTAAACTGGTCAGATCCGTGTTACAAGCAAATATTTAACAGATTGGTAAAATGCTCCAAATATCCATAGTAACCAAAACTCAGTTGGTCAACATGCAAAGCATTGCAGACACGTTTCATTCTGGACACTTTCAACATTTTACCCTCTCCTGTAAATATGAGTTTACTTTAGTCTCTAGCTAATGCCCACACTGGGGTACATTGAAATAGGGATATTCGTAGTGGTTTCGGCACAACCGGCCATTCGGTCCCCCTAGCCCATGCAACCTGAAGGCAGTGAGAGATCATTTCGGTCGAGGGACTGAGAAGAGGAAATAAATAGCGGTGCGGATTGGAAAATAAATGGGGAACAGTTTCGGAAGGACTAGAGGCACCAGTGTGAGGGAGAAAATTGGGGTCTTTGGGTGCGGATTGGTGGAGGATGGTGGTGTACATCGGGGCTAGAGGGGTGGAGGAGGCTATACCTCTGCGTGAACTACGACGAATACAGTATCTCATGCTGAACACAGTGCCAGGAAATTCCACCAGGGAAGCTTTACAGGCCCCTGACTATATAATTAGCACATTTAAACGATGGTACATGATAGTCAGCATTTGCAGGTTGTGCTTTGCCCCCTCAGAGAGAGTGTGAACAGCTGCTTTATATTCAGGGGCAGCTCATTGCCCGGACCTTGCTGAACGGTGTCAGGGAGGATAGCGACTTGTGACAGCGCAGATCCGTTTCAGAGGCAAATATGTAACAAATGGCGGACGTGCTAAAGTTAGAAATATTTACCTATCAGGGCTTAGTGACAATATAGGGACAGAGAGACACTGAAATAAAGCGTGAAAGGAAGATGGAGAATAAGATGGAGCAAGAAGAATAAAATAAATGGCGGAACACGAACGGAGTGAGACATAGCAAAAGAGAATGTTCGTATAAAAGAGATCTAGAGAGTGAGTGAAGGAAGAGACAGAAAGCGCAGAGAGGGAGATGCAGAGCGGGAGAGTGAGAGAGAGAGAAAGTAGAGAGGAAGAGAGACTGAGCTAGAAGGGGATAGGGAGAAAAAAGGAAAGCGACTGAGAGAGAGGGACAAATAGAGAAGGAGAGAGAGACAGAGAGAAAGAGAGGCAGAGATGACGGGAAATGCACAAAATGAAAATGTGAAATGGGTAAAGTCCTGCAGACCATTCCCGTCCTTGGGCTGCCCCAGAGCTCTGAACATTTAATGAGTTACAGTCGCTAATGTTTCAAGCATCGAAACTCTTCAGCAAGTTAATAACCAGGTAATCTGTTTTGCTGATGCTGGTCAAATGATCAATATCAGCCCCAAGGGAGATATCTGCATTTCTTCCAATAGTGGCAATCAGTGTGAGGTTTTGCACGATCGGGTGAAACGCATTGAAGGTAATTGGCAGATAACCCGATGGAAGATGTGGGAAAAGTATTTATACAAAACCTGTCCATGGGACCTGTAAGGTGATTCCTGAATGGGAAATGGAAGAAGGTGCAATGTTGAATCACAAATTAGGGGTTGTGGATGCAACTGAACGGAAAAAAAGAGCGATGGCAGAGTAATGGGGAAAGTGAAGAGACGAGTGGGTAGTGTTCGGCAGCAATTTCAAAGATCCAGGAGATGCTCAACGGGCTAAATGGACCTCTTCCCTGCAGATTGGCTCTTACGTAATAAATCGTTAACAATTATTTTAAACCTTCACCAGTTCAATCATTACACAGATCAGTCGCCCTGTTTGTTAATAAGTACCCTGCTTCGGTGAATGCCTCTTTGTCATGTTCAAAGTGGAGACAATCTTCATTGCGTGCATGTTATTATTAACTACATAATAGCTGCTCAGTTCCAATAAAGAGCATCTGTGCGGGTAGAGGACCAGAAGTCCAAGTACCAAGAACAAAGCTTTCCAGATCGTCTCTTGAGCACCTCAGAGTCACAATGAGATAACTGGAGCAGAGATGCACTTTATTGGAACTGAGCCTAATGGAGGTGAGCATCTTTCACAGCAGCCACCGTAGGTCGATATTGATTCGAACAGGATGAATATACTTCTCACTTCAAGCATGTCCCTCCGTTCAACTGACAGCTGTCTTATGTGTGCTGAACATCATCACCCCAATTTTATCCCATGACCATTAAAACCCTCTCCTAATGTAAACCCATCACTTCAGTTCCGGGCCCTTTAAAGAAACAACCAAATAATAGCATTTTAGTTATTGTAGACTTACCCAGTCTCCACTAATATCATCTATTACAATTCTATAAGGCGTCCAATATCGCCTACCAGCAGGAACACTTGCTATTTTTGTGTGATGTCATTTTAAGTATCTGGATTAAATCCCTTTCACCAAGATGTCGCCTGACGCTAATTGGGGGCTCTACTGGCGCTTCAGTTCAAGCTTCCACAACGGCTTCAGCAGAAGGTCATGCAGCCCGCCTCACCAGCAAACGGAATTGGCTTGTACATGTGTTCCTATTCCCATGCCGCACCGCCACACCCAAAACCCCTATCACTGCCGACGACTGTGGACCCCAGATCAACCTATATACCCTTAAATGTGCCTCTGTCCAGAACTGATCCCAGTGACACAAGGAAACGAGGCTCTTCTTCTTTCATCTTTCCTCTCGAAGGGGAGTGGTACAAAACGATTTGAGAGTAAAAATACATCAATCACTAAAAGTTGACCTATATGTTAACAGGGCGTTAAAAAAATCCAAACTAAAGTCTTCATGCCTTAGGAGATAGAATTGAAAAATCGGAATGATATGCTGAACCTGATTAAAACATTGGTTGACCAAACTTCGGCGAATGTGCGCATGGTCAACATGCATGGTAATAAAAGCGATATAGAGGCATTAGTGCAAAGAGCATTGATAAGGATGATGCCAGGAATTTACGGGTATACATATCATGAGGAGTTTTCAGGCTGTGGCTATTCTTCTGTAAAAGTGCAAACAAGTCTCCGGGATGACACAATAGAGGTGCTTAGAATGCAGGCATTTTCAGAGATTGGATACAGAGATACCGTTTCCTCTTATGGGGAGGGACGCAACTAAATGTTCATCAATGTACGACAATCAGCAAATTATCCTATAGGGAATTCAGCAGAGACATCATGTCCAGAGAGTCGTGAGAATATGGAACTCGCGACGAGATGGGATGGTTCAGGTGAACATTATAAAGCTTTCAAGGGGAAACAAGGAAAGCAGCCGAGAGAGAAGGAAATAGAGGGAAAAAATAGTAGATATGGATGAGGCAAGATGTTTGGAGGCTCGTGGGGAGTTTTAACAAAGGCAAAGTCCTTTTTGGCAAAATCACTGTGACATTCCTCGTTTACGTTCATCAGGAAAGCGATTGCTATTTTTTACTACAAGACCAGGCCGGTGTTTGGGAACACTGTGGTAAATAACTCACCTCATCGCTCCCCAAAATATGAGCTATATCTTCAAGGGACGATTGTTGAATGCGTTATGATGGACATATGGGCTGGCCAAAATCAGGTGGGGGAGTGGGGTGCGTGGGGCTGCTGGGTTGTATGGGTGATGCTGCTGGGAGGGCTCCTTGTACAATTGGTGTGAAGGAGAAGGAAAGTGGACCAGTGGATTGCCCATTGGGAGTGCTGTTATTCTGGAGACTACGATGTCTAATCAGAGCGAGGAACCTTCATGTTGTAAACACAATTGTTCAACAGACAATGTTACCATTTGCGACCAACCCACGATGCCTCATTTGCATTGCTGGCAAGATCCTCCACACGCGGAAAACTGAAATAGAATTAGACAATGCTGCCCACGAACAGTGTTTCAGTGACTTTAATCATATTCCAGCACATTTTTCACGTGCAATCGCAACATATTCCGAGTCACAATATAAATGCAAATGATTGTGCATCAGCTCAGGAGCTGCAGAATAAAGCCAAATACTTGCACACAATTGTCTGGATACATAAAACTGGACAACACATCCAACATCTGACACCACAGAGAATAAACCTTAAACGTTGACCATAACTTGATGCAACTGGTTGAGAGGACAAAAGTAAAATGTTGGGTTCCCTTGGATTTTCCATCCTTCTGATGGCCCGGAATCTCCTGTAGCTTCTGCTGGTCACTACCCTGTGCCTGATAGTGAAACCATTGAGCTGCAGAAGGAGGGCAAATGGCCTGTCCGGGGTTAGAACGTGATTGAGGAACTCGATTATTCTCCAGGCCCAAGAATGCAATTCATTCATTCTCACTTAACAAAGCGGGTACTTATCGTCAGCCAATAGTCATTTGCTAACAATAAATATCAGCTAATGTTCCTTAAACAGCCCAAAAATATCACTATTACCCGAAGCTCAGCCGCTGTTTCTCCAGCACAATATTTACATTTCAGATTTTGCCATCAAATGGCTACAGATCTTTCAATGGTTCGCGTGACTGATAACCAGACAGAACAGTCAGTGGCTGACATTGTTGGCATTACACACGGGGGTGGAGTTCAAGAAATGAAACTCTATTTAGAAAACAATCAGAAAGTGTCGAAATATCAGGCTGAGGTAACCAGGTTTGTCACTGCCATAGTCACCATTTGTCGAGTGTCACATTTGGAGAGACCCCACTTTCTGCAAATGTGACACAATCGTCACTATGTTAACTGTGCGTAAGAGAAATGTCCATTACCAAACTTATAAGTTTGCTTCAGGACTTACTGGACATTTCAGAACCATTCTACCTTATTGATCAGACGGTTGATGATACGCGGGAAGGCAGGAAGAATTAAGTGGAAGTTATTGGAGAATAAAAGTTGGTTTGAGGGTGGAAGTCAGAGATTATGGGGTAAGCAGGGATGTTGGGGGAGCGAGACGAGAGGGAGGAGCTAGTGTTGATGGGGGAGCTGAGTCTATTGAGGCAACAAAGTGTCAGGAATGAAGATATGGGTTGATGGGGATATCCGGGCATGATGGCAGGGAGTCTTGGAATAGCCGTGTGGACACATGAGTAGCAGGGTTGACAGTGGAAAATTTTGTACGGTGTGACATCATGGGGGAATGGGGAAATTAGTGTTTATGGGGTGAAGAGGAGTGTTACGGGGTTTTAGTGTGCCGTAGGAGCTGCGGGAGACGCGTTGTAATGGGGTGACTGATTGAGGATAAGCTGGTGTGACAGGGGGGAGAGCAGCTAAAGTTGTCTGAGTGCAGTACGGGAAGGGAGCGCGGTAAGGCAGAGATGTTGGCAGAGTGATAGTTTAAATCTATTTTCTCCTGAGCAGCCTCTCAACATGATAGGAAACGACCGAAATAAAACAAAGTATGATTTTATCTAAGTCCTGAGCAATCAGCTCAACATCTTGATCAAAATATTGTGGTGGAGGGTTGCCTCGGACATGTTACAACTCCTGGCCTTTTTTCTTACGTGAGCTCAACAGAATATTTGTGTCATTACAGCCTCCATATTGGTGACATTCAGAAATTTCACCATAACCATCACTGCAAGGTACGGGCAACAAACACTCTTTATCTCTCCATGGTCTCTGTCAGGCCTGGCGTCTACGTGCACAACAGCCACAGGTCATATTGAATTAAATATAACGTGTAGAGGTGTTTCGGTTAATCATTAAAAAACAAAGTATGAAAAAATTGGACAAAAACGTTATTTCCAGCGGTAAGGTTTGAATGAGTGCCTTTGACATGAAGGCAGCATTTGAACGATGGTGGCATCAAGGAGCCGGAACAAAATTGATGTCAATTGGAAACTCGCCTTAGGCGCAAAGGAAGACTGCACACTGCAGGATTTCCTCAGGGTAATTCCCGAGTGCCAACCAACGTAAGTTGCTTCATCAATGTGTGTCCATCCATCATATGGTCGGAAGTGGAGATGTTCACTGATGATTGCACAATGTTCAGGAGCATTCACGATTCCTCAGGTAATGACACAGCCCAGGTTCAAATGCAGCACGAAATGGTCAGGATGTTGCGGCTCCTCCCGCCCGGCGGGATATTACGTTCCTGCCGAACTGATTGGGAATAGCATAGCTCAACGCATCCTCCTCCGAGGAGGGTGGTGGTCGTGGGGTGAGGGTGGCAATGTTGGTGGCGAGAAACAGCGTGTCAGGACAAAGAAATATTGGCCCTGGAAAATATCCAGCCCGTCGCTGAATATTTGCAAGTAACAATCACGCCGGAAAAGTGCCAGGCAATGAACATCTTCACAAAGAGACAATCTAACAATTGCCCCTTGACAATCAATGGCATCACCATCACTGAATCCACCCACTATCAACATCCAGGAGGCCACCATTGACCAGATGTTGATCTGGACTTGCCACATAGGTAATCTGGCTACAAAAGCAGTTCAGATGCCAGGAATCGCCTGGGTAGTTACGCACATCCTGATCCCCAAAGGCTGCCCACTGCCTATAAGGCACAAGTCAGGAGTTTGACGGAACAATCTCCACTTTCAAGGATGAACGCAGCTCCAAAAACACTCCAGAAACTCGTCACCATCCAGGACAAAGCAGCCCGCTTGATTCTCATGCCAAACCAATCATTCACTCTTTCAACCACCGATGCACGGCAGTAGCAGTGTGTACCATCTATAAGATGTACTGAATGAAATCACCATGGCCCCTTCGACTGCACCTTGCAAGCTCATGGCCACTGCCCTCTCGAAGGACAAGGCCAGCAGATAGTTGGGAACAAGACAATCTTCAATCCCCTCCCCAACGCACGTCAATCCTTACTTGGAAAGACATCAGTGTTCCTGAACTGTCCCTGAGTCAGTATCATTTGGTCCGACCAACACCTCCCTCCACCACCCCCGAACAACACTGTGGGTGTAGGTATACCACAGAGACCGCGACCGTTCAAAAGGTAGCTCATAACCACATTCACAAGGGCAACTACGGATGGGCAATAGATTTCCATCAGCCAGCGAAGCTTCCATCCAATGAATGAATAAATACAAACCCCTCACCTGAGGAGTTATTGGTCCATATGATACACTTGTTGAAGAAGGCCTGGGCAGGAGGCACCATCCAAACCGAATCGATTGCACCGCACAGAACTGGGACCAATGTCCTCATGGGGAGAGATGAGGTAGTTTGGTAGAACTCAACCTGGCTGGTGAGTGGATGCTGACGATGCTCCGCTGTAGACAAGGCTGACCCTTGACACGAAACGTCATTTTTGCGTGACACACGGTCTTTTGCTAACGGTGATGAAGCCACTGCCTCAAAAACACATCACCCAAGACAGAGACAGTTCTGCAATAATCGATTATGTTGCACCTGGACCAAGGGAATTCATGGTCAGGGGAATCCTGCTGAGGTGGGGGACGGGGGCTGGGGAGTTTACCCTTTGTTCTTTAGGGGGAACGGGAAAATGGGGTGAGGCCAAACAGCACCAGCTGTAGCTGGAGAGAGGGGCAGCAGGGTGATATAGTGCCTTCACTCCCCTCCCCCACTTCCCTTTTGGCAGACGCTCCTGAAAAGGGAGACCCCCGTTCGAAAGCATGCTTTATTAACAAATCTCCCAGTTGGCATCTCGCTTCAGACGTTGATTAAAACCTGCCCATATTGTTATACGACTGAACTCAGTAATATTTGATACTCATCAATGGACAGCCTGTCCATTCAAATCATAACCATATAGGGTGTACGTCTGTTTCTGTCCCCGGGATATGACTGCACAGCTTCCACTTAAATAGAGTTAATGTATACACCACAGCACTCCCTGTGGTAGTGACTTCCACATTCTCACCACTCTCCGGGGAAATAAGTATTCCTGGATTCCCTATGAGTTTTCTTGGCGATTGTCTCTTATTTAAGAACTCTATTTATAAGCATCGTCGCTAGAGAAAACCTTCGTTCTGCGTCCACTATGTTAAAATCATTCATAGTCGTAAATATATAGATATGAGGACCCCACTCTGTTCATGCAGCCGTTCCAATCTCCCTCCTTCTATCTCTATTTATTTCACATGCTTTCCTAAACGTTGCACAGTCCCTTTACTGAACACACCTATCCTGTCCCTGCATGTGTACGTGATGGTGTGCAGGTGTGCAAGCGTGTGTGTTAGTGGTTTTCACCAGTGACCCGTGACATCGGTCACTGCGTTTTGATCATGACGATGCTCACCGCGTGTCCAACTTCATCTTAGGTAAAACTCGAGGTTAAGCCTCGTTTTGCCTGAAGCGACATCTTGGGTCAGGCATTTTAAGACAGTACCTCCTATGGACATCAACTGAAAATAGTGAGCGATGTGCTTCTTGAGCAGACTGCATACCTCCTAGATTTCACCGTGGGGAGGGGAGCTCTTGGTTATTGGCATTTTGCTAGATGTCCCCTTAGAGGACGAATGGGGGTTAGGAAGGAGGCTCTGTTTTAGGGAGAAAGCGACAGGAGGGTGAAGTGGCATCATTCACACCTGCTGGAGTGAAAATCCTTCTTCCTCTGTTATATCTCCATTCGAATCTCCTGTGAGCTGTTACAGCACACTGTGCTCCGTCACCCTTGGCAGGAGAGTCTCCGGGCAGGGTGACGCTGTATGCCAGCCAGTCCACTACACACAGAGATCGTGCAAGGTGCCCACAGATAATGCGAGAAGAATATTGTGCTTAATCTGGAATTGCGTGCAATTGAGCGCAGCTGTTTCCATGTCAACCTCAACTGGCAATTTTAAATTAATGTAATTGCCAACTTGAAACAAAAATAGGAAAAACCCTTTCAGGGCCCTTTTCAAACCTCACACTGAAGCGCAACCTTCAGTGTTCAACAAGTGAAATGAACGGTTTTTTTGTGTGGACGCTCGGCCATGGGCAGCCTGTGTCTTGTCCAAACTGACCAGCAATGGGCTGTTGGATCCTATCCTGTGATGATTCATCATTTTCCCATCCTCATGCCTTTGTGCCAAACTATCAGGCGGGATGGCAAATGGCCGCCGGTCAGCCCTTTACCCCGACAAATATTTAACAGATTCATAAGCTTCCGAACACGACCCGTATGTTTTACAAGTCAGTTGAAGGGTATTTAGCACTGTGCACACTAATTGCATAGAGCACACACGACCAACATTTTATCGTGCACTCTCATTCCTGAGTGCATCTTAGTCTCCAGCCAATGACCATATTTGGAATACAATTAAAGACCAACAAAAGTTAGAGAAAGTAAGGTCCAGGAAGCCATTCGGACCAGCCAGTTCTCGCAGCTGTAATGCAATGTGGGATCAATGGGAAGAGCGGTCATGTGAAGACGGGGTGGATAGTGCAGAGCAGGGGAGACAGGAGGCTGGGGGCTTTGGTTGTGAGGGGGGCGTTCGAAGGACAGGAGAAACCGGAGAGGAAGGAAAATTGGGCTGTGCAGTTGTGGTGGAGGTGTTAGACAAAGTCACTGATGTAGGTGCAGCTGCAGGATGTACCCACTCGTAACATGCAACTCTACAGAAAAAAAAAGTGTCTCCGGGATCACTGATTTACCCACTGATCCCAAAGCAAAGGGCTCGGTTCACGACTTTCAACGCTGTCCCAGGGGATGGCAGCCCGGGAATTTTCTATGCCACCAGCGGCAATCTCAATGCTGGGTTTCAGGAAAGGTTCATCAGTTCTGCTCCTATTATATAAACAATAACAATTATCAGTTGCGGGCAGCAAGAGATTAAGGGATTGTACGGAAGGCCCATCTCGTACGCTTAAGGAAGGACATCTGTCGTCTTAATCCACTCTAACCTACATTTGACTGCAGACCCACAGCTTTGTTAAGTCTTAAATGACGCTCAGAAATGGTTTCTCATGTCACTCAGATGTTGTCACGGTGAAGACGAAAGGGAAACCGAATACAGTTGGATAGATCTGCAAGGTTTGAAGCTTGTATACTTCTCAAGCAAATCTACTGTCTGTCCGTCATACCTTCAGTGCATCTTCAATTGATGTTACACATGGCGGACAAGTGATCCAACCGCTGTTTAATGGTGTCAGACGGTAATCAGCGGCAATTTTCCTTGGTCACCTTCCACCAAATTCTGTGTATTTTCAAGTTTAAAAATGATGACATTCGTTTTACCAAGCCTTATCCTATGTTTGGTGTGTTCACGTTGAAAATGAGAACACAACATGGTGGCAGCGTGATTTATTTTTGAAGATTTTATTGAGAAGTGTACAAGCCTCAAACATTTCAAATCCAGCCTAAGAACTGGTGCAGAAGCGACACCGCTACCAATTACTCAGCATGTAGGAATCATCCGCTGGTACTGTTCGAATCCTACGCACGGTGTCTTCATTCTGAAGCATCACATCAGCAAACAGGCACCAGGCCACTGTAAGTAGTTCCCCTTAATAGATGTTAATTGTCGTAAGAGAATGCTGAACTAACTGGTGAGTCATTAGATTTTCTATAAAAATACAGGGTTGTTCATTGTGCACGTCAAAAGGGAGTTGTGGACACATGGCTACGTCTGAGACAGAGTGAGGAGTAGATCTTTTGGATCAGATGGGGATTTGGGAAAGTGAGGTCAAGACGTGTTTCTTATCCGACTTCATCATCCTCCGGTCATTGGACAGTTTTACTCCTCCTATCCAAAACAGCTGAGTGTAACATTCCGGGAACGTATCGCTGTAAAGTATTAACTAATTGGCTAATTAAATGAGTAAGGTTGTCTGCAGTAGCAGGCTGGTGGTGTGTCATTATAGCAGCATGTATGTATCGATGAAATACATTGAGCTGGATTATGAGTTGTGGAAAATTTCAGGCATTTCTGGGGTGGCAATGGGGGGCAAATGTTGCTTGGACACTTTGCCCCAGAAGGCAGTCATTCCCCTTAGGTTAGAGAGAACTTCAGATTGGTCAATGGTCAGGAGTAGGAGGGTGAGTACATGGTTGGTGGATAAGGGGACTCAGCACCGAGACTTCAAGGAGCCTCGGTCCAAGACCTTTTCAATAAGTATGAAGTGCTTGCAACCTGTGCGAATGGGGAGGACGGCAAGGTAGATGAGCGGACTGATCATGACACAATGGTGAGGAATGTCCTTCGAATGGGTGGAGCGAAGAGGAATATAATACTGATAGGCGACAGTGTAGTGTTCGCTGCAATTGGTAACATGAGTCTAGGCTGCTGGGTTACCTCAAGCTTCTAGCTTTTGAGAGACCTGCTCAGCCTGGAGAGGAGTTTCAAATTGCAGGGACTGGATTCACTGGGCCGTTAGTCCATATAAGTACAAAAAACATTGGAACAGCTAGGAAGTAGTTTCTGCGTAGCGATTGTGGGGAGATAGGCAAGAGGTTAAACAGCAGAAAAAAATGTTAACAATCTATGACAATGACCGGTGTGATGTAAAATTTCGTGTAAGGTGAATACAATTAGGTAGATGAAGAAGTGTCTCAATGAATAGTGTCGGAGAGATGAGTGCCGGTGTAGTCATAATGGCACTAGAACTGAGAAAGTGGGAGTTTTACCATTAGGGCAGTCGAGACACTAACCGTGCAGGGCCCAGTTTTCGAGCGGGATATAGAGTTAAGGAAGTAGAGTTGGTTTTAAAATAACCAAAGGCTGAAGAGATCATCTCGGGGAATTGGAATAAATAAAATGGAAATGGCAACACATTATACCAAGGAAGATATAAAGGTGAAGGTAATCAGGTATTGGAAGGAAGGAGAAGTAATTGCAAGCTTAGGGGTGGGCTAGCAGGCAGGGACAGTGTTTGCAAAAACGGTAATAAAACACTGAATTAAGGACCCTGATTTTGAATGACTGCAGCATTCGCATGAAAACAAGGGAATTCTCATCTCAAATATAAATTGAAATGTCTGATCTGATAGACATTGCAGAGACGTGGCTACAAGCAAACCAAGCTGGGAACTGAATATCCTAGGTCATGTGACATTCTGAAAGGACAAGAAGCTGGGAAAAGTTATTCAGGTATTTCTGGTGATCAAAGAGGGCATTGGTACTGTGCTGAGAAATGACCGGTGTTGTAAATGTTAAAATGTAGAATCAGTTTGTGTGCAGCTAAGGGACAGCAGGAAGCAGAAAACATTGCAGTGAGTTATTTATACTCCAACAAACTGCAGTGATAATGTTAATCTCCGAACATATCATTACATTACAGATGCTTGTATGAAGCGCAGAACTCTAACCGTGGGGGTCTCCACTGTACATACAGGATGGGTAAAACTCATTCCTTCTAATGTTTTGGGGAACGAATTCTTAGAACACTTGCAAGATGGTTTTCTGGAGCAGCACGTTCAACAACCAAATAGAGAACTTTTTATTTCAGATGAAACCTTGTGCAACTGAACATTCCTCATTGATACTCTTGATGTAAAACAACTCTTAGGAAAGAGTGAGCGTAATATGATGGAATGTTTCATTAAGTTTCAATGTGCTATGTTCCAATCAAAGACAAGGGTCTTAATCTAAACAAAGAGAATGCTAAGGCATTCGTGGGGTGGGGCGGGGTAGTGATTTGCTATGGTAGATTGGGAATTTTTCCTGAAAGGTATGGAGTTGGACAAGCAATGGCTAACGTTAAAGCAACGAATACGTAGATTACAACAGAAACACATTCCTTTAATGCACAGGAGCCCGGGAAGGAAAGTTTCGTAACCGCGGGAGAGGGCGGTGGGAGGGGGTGGGGAGGGGTGCAGAGGGGGGGGGGTAAGGGGGGGACGAGGACTATATGATAAATAGTAAATCTGAGATTTGGGAGAATATTAGAGTTCTGCTAAGGAGGACCAAGAAAAAAAAATAAGAAAGGGAAAATGCAAGGTGTGAGTAAACCAGGGAGAAACATAAAATCATTCTTTGAAATGCTTCTGTCTGGAAAATAAAGGAAAAGATTACCAAAAATAAATGTACGTTCAATGGCTAACAGATTTAGAGAGAGTTTATTTCATGTAGTTACGAAATGACAGAGAAAATTAACAAATACTTCGTGTCTGTCATCATGGAAATAAATACAAAACCATCCCAGAAATGATTGAAAAGCAGAGGGATGGTTTAAAGGAGCATCTGACAGATATTAATTCAAGTGAGAAAAAAGTATTAGGGAAATTAATGGTGCATAATCACCCTGGGCCTAATGATCCATACCCAGGAAGCTGAAATAAGGTGGTGGTCGAGAGAGCAGATGCATTGGTGGCCACCATTCAAAATTATCAGGAAGCTGTAGAGATTGAAAGGTGGCAAACGCAAACCTACTATTTAAGAAAGGAGTTAGAGAGCAAAATGAACACGACAGGCCTTTAATACTTGCACCACTAGTAGGAATATTGCTCGAATCTATAAGAAAGGATGTGAGAACAGGATACCTAGATAATAATGGTAGGATTGGGAAAAGGCAACATGGATTTAGGAATGGGATCTCATTGTTAACCAACCTGGTGTTACTTTTTGAGGATATAACTACCCAAATAGGTAAAGGGAAGCCCGTCGATGTGGTAACTTTAGATTTTTTGGTAAGCTTTATATAAAGACACACACAAGGGGGTAGTAAGCAAAATTAGAGCACATGGGTTGGCGGCTGTCACCAGCTGTTCAAACTTCCTTTGACCGTGACCCTACATATGCCTCCCGTCAGATGATGAGCAAAGTCTCTTTTGAAAGCCACGATGGAATTTGCTCACCCTCGCTATCAGGCAATACACCCAAATCTAAAATTTCTCTGTGTAATATACTTTATAATCCCTCACATCATCATTTTGTTCTCTCCATTGCCAATCTGCTTGGATTGCAGTTACCTTGTCTTCGATCCTCCCTCCAGCTCCTTCTCTATCCTTATTTTTGTGGTGTCTCTCGTTGTCTCTCTCAACATTCCACACAATGCCCGGATGGCGAAACATTTCATAGTTCAACCGATTGTGGTTTAGTTAAATACTCAAAGCGGTCATTGTTAACGTGTTTGACAGATGTTGTGCCTCAGTTGGCTATGTAACTGAAAGGTCCCAATTAAAAATCTTAATGTTAAGGAGCCCTTAAGAAAGAGTTAAAATAAGATGTAAGAATGTTACATTAAGTTTCAATGTGCTGTGTTCTTTACAGAGGCAAGGGTCTTAAATCTGAACAAAGGGCTGTTAAGATAGTCAAGGAGGCAGGTGTTGTTCCTCACTCTGAGCTAGAAATTCCGGGTGTGATCCCTACTACAGAAGATGTGAGTATTTGGAGGACAATACATGACGAGGGTTCGCACAATTTGATATCAAAACTGCTAAACCTTCTAACTTTTGCATGGTACCTTAAAACGCGTAGTTGAGTGGTGGGGGTGGGAAGCGTTTTCCAGAAGATATGAAGCAAACAGGCAATCCGACGTAACACTTATCAGCAAGGTGTGAGTAATGAGCTGCCAGTCTGAGGCGACATAATATGCAATACTCTCAGTATCCAGACCTTTCAGCCGTTACGTGCCATTCCGTGGAGTGGCATCCATAATTTTTTTTGGAGAGCTCAGCAGACGAGATGGACCGTGTTATTTCTGGCTGGAGCTAATTAGTGTCTGGCCACCCCTGACCGCACTATTTAAAATGGGGACAGTTGTAATGCACAACTCCTTCGTTTTTTTTTAAAATGGGACACAGTTAGATGTGGCTGGGTTGCAGAGCTTTGAACTAACCTCAGCCGTTGTGTGTGGGAGCCTAGACCTCAGTCTTTCTCACCTGCATGAATTAATATATTATTATAATTTAATTCATGTTGGGTGTGAGTGCGCTAATGGCGAGTCTTCATTACATCGGTCAGTTCCAGGGGCATTTCAGTCAACCACCTATCTCTGTGTGTGTGTATTCACAGTAGATCAGGAGAGGTAAGTACAGCACTTGTGAACCCAGAAAGAAGACTTGTTCCAATAATCGACAATGGTGTCATGGTCACCATTCGAATTATAATTCCAGATATTCTGTTATTCATTGAATGCATCCACCTGCTGGGAAGTATTCGAACTCAGGCCACCAGCGCATTGCTCTGAGTCACAAGGTCAGTAGCTCAGTGACAATACCACGACACCATCCCCTCCTCCTAATATACATGCCACTGTTGCATGTGCTACAGCTGGACACCTCGATGTTTCGGCATACCTGCTGCTGCTTCTGACATTGTCTCCTGCATTTTGCATTGAGCCATGTTTGCACTCTTGATTTGGTGGTTATGGTGGTTTGGGGGGTATGCAGGATCGTGATTGGTGATTGTGGTTGTGACACAATTCTGCTGTTGCTGATGGCCCACAGTGCCTCACATACGCCCAGTTTAGCGCTGCTAGTTCCGTTCTGAATGTAATTTATCTAACACAGTGGGAGTGATGCTCAATACGATGGAATGTTTCCTCAGTGTGAAGACAACACTTCAGCTCCAAAGCTTTGTTCAGTGATCACTTTAACTAAGACTGCCATTGGCACATGCAACAGCGATAGCTGCTGAGGACAATATCGACATGTTTTTTTTTGCCTGCTGCTGGTTCGATCACCAGCTGGCACAGGACAACCCTGACAGATATGTCCTATTATTATTCCTTCCGATAGAGGCGTATGATGCGAGGCCACATTTTTACTGCCCACTGTAAGTTGCAATCGAGAATGTGAGCAGGAGCCCTGTTCTTGAATCCTCGCGGTCCAGCTTCTTCATGGCTCAGCCAACCCGTGAGCCGTAGCGCTACTGTGTCATTCCTGATAAGGAACATCTAGGACTCACCAGCAGAATTCAATATGCCCTGCCAGTACTCCTTTAAAGTGGTATTCAGCACAGAGGAAAAACTATCCACCAGCTGAGGGGAGATGGTATTTGGGAAGCAACAGGAGTCTTTCTTTCCTGTGTCTGTATGAATCTTCCTCTGACTCAAGGCTCTGAAGAAGAGTCACACGGATTCTAAATGTCTGTGGGTTTGTTTCTTCTCCTCAGATGCTGTTAAATCTGCTGAGCTTTTCCAAAACTTTCTGTGTTTACGTCAGATTGGCAGCATCCGCAGTATTTTGTTTTTCTCCCCGTTTTCTGTCTTTTCCCTGATGCACTGTGAGGCACCACAGTGTCTGCAGTAAATGCTTGGAGCTCCGTTTTAATGCCCCCCTGGACTGTCTGCCTCTCTGCCATTACCCCGGATGTCTCTGCTCTGCTCGTGGTGCACGGCATATCCTGGGAATTGGCTGCAAATTCTTTCTGTCTGCGACCAGATCTTTTGTGGTACTATCCCATGTCAAAGCGGCCTTGCCATTTCCCTACCTCCCCCTCCATCCCCTGTCAGTGTGCGGTGATGTGAATATGAAATGAGCAACGGACAAGGAGCACTGATCAATGCAGCAGGTTTTATTCACATGAAGCAGAAAGCAGTGGGCCACGCGGCTTTGCACCCAGAGGAGGTGGCAGAACGTGACTTACAGTAATACCAGTCAGCTTCATTCGCAGCCTCAGACGGGCCTCATAGTGGTACATGTTTACTTTCAGTAACTCCACCCTTCACGCAGCACTTGAAGAAAGTGAAACATTTCTTTTTGAAGCGGATCTCACCTCCATGACAACGGCGAAATCTGCATTTCCCTCCAATGCTAGGACACCCCAGCAAACGATCTGATGAAGAGACAGGAGGTTGTTATTGACGCCACGAACCAGGAAAGTCGAATGTGTCCGAACCAGGGAAAATGTGCACTGTTCCCAAGTGTGGTCTATCAGGGCCACTTTATCTGTGCATTGTAATCAAGAGATCGTCTCACAAAAGAATATGGAGGCTTGGGCTTTGCAAAGCCAGAATGAAAGCAACTTCCTTCAATATAGTATAAAAAATCTGTCAACTTAACAGGAATATGATGAAAAGCAACTTACACCAAGCCTCATGAGCAGAGGGAGGGAATTCAGGGGCATCTGAAGACACAGCCTCCAATGTTGGATGCACATTCTGCCAGTATCTGAGGGGCGCATGTATCACCTCAGGGCTGTGAGACTGCAGGACATGACAGGGATGGAGATGGAGACAACAATGGGGAAAAGGGGAGTAGGGAAGGATTTGTCCACGTATTGTGTTAATGGAATACATCACCGAGAGGCCCAATGCAAATGAGAAATACGAGGGGAAAAGGAGAACTGCTTCGATGATAAGCCTAGCTGCTGGTAATCTAAATTTAAAAAAAAAACAATTTAAGCGAAATGTGTGAAAATGCACAACACTAATGGTAGATTTGCTATTGGAAATCATTTTAACGGTTTTAGGCTGATGAAGTTAAGCTCACATCAGTCCTCTACCAAATCAGTGACAGTATAGGATTGAGTAGTTGAATGGACTCCTGTTCCAATCAATATTGCTCAAGAATCACTATTGAGAGACGCACTCACCTCCCAATTTCACAATATCATGCATCGAGATAGAGAGAGTCTCTCCCAGCAACAGGAATCCAAGTACCAAGAACAGAGCTTTCGACATCTTCTCCTGAGCTCCTGAGAGTCACAAGGAGATAACCGGACCTCCGATGTTCTTTATAGGAATTGAGCGACTGTTCACTAGTTAATAATAACACGAACACAATGGGGATTGGCTCAACTTTAAGAGTGATGACGAGGCAATAACTGTCCCAAGCCGGATTTGTGGTAATTAACAGGGAGACAGGTCTGTGTAATGATTGAACTGGAGAAGGTTTCATACATTACGTCACTGTGTTTAAAATAAGAATCCTTCTACACAAAATAAGGCCATAAAGCCTCCCTTGGAGCTTTGCCAGAGCTATCGAATTCTGCCTACTCCATATCTTCTCATTCTACATAGCTCTGTAATTTTTTTCTAATTCAATCATTTCAACAATTGCATCATCTTCCATTATCCTTTCAGGAAGCACTGCTGGTGTATGTATTTTTCATGCCAAAGGGCATTAAATAAATGGCATTGATGTAGACCATCCAGCGTCTGAAGAGCTGATGCCCTTTCAGATAAGGGTACTTGGCGATATCCTCGCAGCAATTCAGCTTTTGAGGTAGGTGTTGACTGTCCGACTTTCTTCATATGCTCGTCTGATAATCGTCTGTGATATGAATCTGCCGTTGTTGTCGCGTTCATGTTTCGGTAATTAATACATTGTGCTTGTAACCCATCAGGTTTCTGCACCCTTACAATGGCTGAAGTCCAATTAGTGTGACTAGGCCCTATCATGTCATGTTGAAGCAGAAATTCAATTTCCTCCCGCACTTTAGGTAATTTTACTGGATTTCATCTCTGTCCGTGTTGCCTTATTGAAGCACAATTCACCTCCTCAGTATCATATAAAGCCAAATATGTATTGCCCAATTTATTTCCAATAATTGCTTTGTATGAATGCAATAGTTCTTTTCATCATTCTGACGCTTTTCTGGAAGGTAGCCTAACCAATCATTTATGTTCCTCAGTAGTTCAGCATTGTGCAATTTAATCAGAGGGAGGTCAGTTTCAGAATCCTTACCTTTTAAGTGTGTTCCATTACTTACAACTACCTGTACCTCTTCCCGTTTCTCCTGTCTGTTAAAATATGTTTAAGCATATTTACATGGTGCACCTGCCGGCTCTTCCTTCTACCTGGGGTTCCTTACCACGTGGTTTACCACACTGAGCCCCTTTTCAATCTGGTAAGGCCCACTAAACATTGCCTTCAAATGTTCACCTGACACTAGCAACAAAGCTAACAATATGTCCTCAGCCAAAAAACTACGGGTCTATGCCCTTTTAGCTGCATTTGCCTTCGTCACTTGCTGAGGTATAATTAACTGTTTCCTGGTTAGCCTACATGCCTTCCTCAAAATTTTTCTGAATTTCGCCACATAGTCCAAAAATGTAGTTTCTGAATTTTGACTCACTGAGTTCTCCTGAATCAGTTTGAATGTTCCCCTCACTTGATGACAATAAATTAACTCAAAAAGTCCGAACCCTGTTGACGCATTAAGGATCTCCGTAATGGAAATCAACAAGAAAGGAGTCCCTCGAAAATAACCATGTGGACAGTCTTGATCACATACGCAAATTATAGTCATTATGCATTGATACCACCTTTCTAAGGCACCCTGTGATTCAGGATGATCCGCTGACGTCCTAAATTGTTTTATTCCTAGGCTGTCCATAAATTATTTGAACAGCTGTGACATGATTTTCGAACCCTGATCCGACTGCAGTTCTTTTGGTAATTCATATCTTGTAATGAAAAATGATTTACTCCTCTACAATGAACTTTGCTGCACTTTTCCTTAAAGGTAAGCCTCTGGAAATCTCGTGGACACATATATGATTGTCAGTAAGTACTGCTTCCCAATTTTAGTCTTCGGGACGTCTCCCACACAATCAATCAGGACACTGTTAAATGGTTCCTCAAACGCTGGCATTTGAATTAAATGTGAAGGTTTAACTGATGCTTTAGGTTTTCCTTTTACCTGACATGTGCGACATGTTTGACAGGATTTGGCTACATCTTTATGTAGTCAAGTCCAATAGACTATTTTCTCCATTGTAATTAGCTTCGGTTTTCCTAATTACTACATGTACAGTGATTGGAATTTTATAAGGCCCCCTCAAAATTTAATTCCAGTACACAAATGGTATCACCGCATCTGTGGAATAAATCTAGTGAACTTCCTCTGAACCGCCTGCAGGGCAAATACATTTGTCCTTGAGTAAGGCAACCAAAGCGGGGCACAGTACTCCAGGTGCGGTCTCACCAGAGTCTTGTACAGTTGCAACAACTCTTCCCTACTTTAGTAATCTATTCCTTTCGCGACAAATGACAAAAGTGTCTGCGCTTGACGTCAAGGCTGCATTTAAACTAATGGGGCAGCAAGGAGTCCCAGCAAAACTGCTTCAGCCCATCGCTGAGCGTGGAGGAGTGAATGCAGGAAGGCGCCATGAGTACAAATCTCC
This sequence comes from Cetorhinus maximus, assembly GCF_964194155.1. Lineage (NCBI taxonomy): Eukaryota > Metazoa > Chordata > Chondrichthyes > Lamniformes > Cetorhinidae > Cetorhinus > Cetorhinus maximus. Next base: position 83,580 of record NW_027596149.1, read on the forward strand.
CAGGAGTGACGCAGCAGGAACATTCAGGGAATGAAGAGGGGGCTATTCAGCCTCTTCAGCTTGTGCAACCAATAAATTGGTGTCTTAACTTCATCCGCTCATGTTTGTTCCACAAACCTTAAAACTTTTCCTAAACAGAAAGTTGTCCATATCAGTTTTGCATCTTTCTATAAATCGCCTTTAAAAGAAAAAAAAATCATCATTCTCGATATTAACCCAAACAACTATTCTAGTTGCCTTGTGCCTCCCATCTACTTGCTGACCATCGGTGAGATCCTGCTTTACCCGTAAACTTTGGACAGGGTTTTATGGCCCTGGTACAGTGTATCTCCCCCCGGCGGATGTGGAGAGACATTTTAATCCCCATTCACTCCGCTTGGTCTGTAATATCCTGCAGCGGGGTAGTGTACCTATAACCCTGGCCTGTGGTTCAAACTCTCCATTGCCGCACCCCCTTCATGTAGAAGCTGCGGCATTTCACTTGTGTACAGTCCCATCTCCATAACCCACTGTTAGGCCAGACTTGGAGCACTGTGCACAGTTCTGGTCTCCTTATCCCTCGGTCCGACCACACCTGGTGCACTGTGCACAGTTCCAGCATCCATATCTCTCGGTTCGACCACACCTGGTGCACTGTGCACAGTTCCAGCATCCATATCCCTTGGTTCGACCACACTTGGAGCACTGTGCATTGTTCCAGCCTCCAATTCCCTCGGTTAAGCCACACTTGGAGCATTGTCCACAGTTCCATCCGAAATATCAATCTGTTATACGACACTTGGAGTACTGTGCACAGTTTTGGTCTTCATAGCCCTCGGTTAGAGCACAGCTGGAGAACTGTGCACAATTCAGTTCTCCATGTTTGAACCCAACCTTGGAGGTCTGTGCTCAGATCTGGTCTCCAGAGAATTTGGTTACAGGGCACCGAGGTGCGGCAGAGCTCTGAAAGTTGGTAACAATGAATTCTTCCTTTCTGTTTCCCAGGACAACGCTGAGATTGCGATGTTTTGTGAGGCGCCTGCAGATTTGTCCAATGTTACAGATACGAGAGGCAGGCCTGGGCATACTTCATATTTTTGCTCACTTGCTGCATAAGATAATAGTTGCCTAAACATAACATGTCCCAATGCGTGATACGTCCGGGACTCCAAATGGAGCTAAGTGTAATTTCCATAATTCCGGCTCTGATACATTGTGTGGACCCAATGACCCCGGCCCACAGCTTTCTGAATCATGTGAATAAAACTGGCTGGATCGATCACTGCCTCTTGTCCGTGTCTCATTTCTCACTCGGATAGGTGCGTCACGATATCGGCATGGAGGGAGGGAGGTCAGGAAATGGCAGCGCCACATTGACACACGGCTGCTCCAACATAATTACACTGTAAGAATCATAACGTAAAAGCAATTGTTATAGCTTTATCGCCCACATCCCCGGGTAAGTGATGACCCACTGAATGAAAAGTTCTACCCGACGTGCTGGCACAGGGAAATGCATAAGTGTAGCCTTGTGACAGGAGTGCTCAACACAGACTCCAGTCTCTCTGATGTCTCAAGACAGGTGGGCAAACAGGGGAATGGGAACCCCCTGCTGACTCCCACATACCATTCTCCCAGATCTGATCAATCTCTACTCCACCATGTTAAACACCACATGGAAGAATCACTGAGTGTATCAAGGGCCCATAATGTTCTCTGCTGCGGCACCTGCATGTCTATCACCAAGTGTGGCTCAGGGTTACCGTTACAGAGCCAGGTGTTCGAGCCCTGAACGGCAGAGTAGGCCTGAGGCAGGTGAACCAACAAGAGGGATGGTTCTTCCTGACATCATCCTCACGAATCTACCTGCTGCAGATGCACCTGTCCCTGACAGTGTTGATAGGAATGACTTGTGAAGACATAAACCTTTCTTCGCACGGTGGATACTCTCCATTGTGTTCTCTGGCAATCATTGCTTTCAATGTGATAGATTCAGACCAGATCACATAGCTCAAACCTCAACATCCACAAGGCGCTATGGGCCATCAGCAACAGCCAAATTGAATTCAAAGACAACCTGCAAGGTCATGGCCTGGCATATTCCTTACACCACCATAACCTTCAAGGCAAGGGATCAAGCCTAATTCACTGAAGAATGCAGTCAAGAGTGTCAAGAGCAGGGCCAGGCATATCAAAAAGAAAATGATGTTCTAACCTTGTTAGGAATCACCTCATTGATACATTGGTGTAATTATTGTTCCTTACGATAGCAATTCTACTGTACATAGTGTTTTTGATGAAATTCCTTGATATGTATGTATTATTGGAATGTAGTTAAGATGACTTGGGTTCTCTTTAACAGTCAACTGGTTTCATGTAGCTTTAAGTAGAGTAAAAGGGGGAGGTATGAACTGAGATTGCTTTTGGCCACATTTGTGCTCCAATGGGTCCAGCATCAGAATTAAGCAGGAGCCAAAAGTGAATGCTGACTGGCTAGAAGAATTGACTGAGGAATCGATTTGTAAGGATAGGGCGCATGTGATGGGGAATTCGTTGCAGGACAGTCAGTAACACTCTGCACTTGGAGAATAATGAAAATATAGGGTACAAGCTAAGGTTAGAATGTTGTCGGGAAGCCAGGATCTCTGTTCCCTTGGTCAAGGACCTTACATATCAGATTAGATTAGAGCGATGGTGGATATGTAGAAGATAGTCCCGCTGCTTTGTGATTCTCGGAAATGGACATACAGACACACAAAGGGCGGCAGAGATTTGGAGCTCTCTTCCACAAATGGCAATTAGTGTAAGGAACTATAAAGATCAGATGGACCAGATGTTTGACGGCAAATTCTTTGAGGGGAACGGGGAAAAGGCAGGTTTATGGGCTTAGTATATGGAATGGTGTGCAACAGTCAGTGTGTGGGAGAATCCATGAGTTGTAGGCTGTTTCACACGGTAACACAGGAAGGTCATTTCAGGAGCTGAAAGTCCGCCAGTGTAACCCAGGTCGGATTTTGAACGGTGAATCCAGCTTTGAGCGGGTTGAGTGTGAGACGTAGTTTTGGGTACAGGGTCACAATCCAGTAACTGAAACTGGCATCACCTGAACAGGGTCAATGCCGGTCTGCTCGACTACGATAGACAACATCCTGGATTCACCTGGACCATGAGAGTTCTTGTTGATTGTCATCGCGCCAGAGTTCCGCCTGCTCATGACGGGGAATAGGTGGAGAGTGTTAGGCCAGGGAGGGCAGTGTTAGCTTTTGGAGGAGGAGAGGGAAATGAAGGTGAGGTGGAGTCAGTCAGCTCCGCCTCTGCAGGGCATCGCTCCTCCTCTGCAGCGCATCCTTCAGAACCTCCAGTGCCCCGCCCTAGAGACTAGGCACCTGAGCAGGGCAGCCATTTAACCTTGTGCCGCTTTGTGCCAACCTGTCCACTGCCCGCATTCAGTGGAAGTGGGTGCGAGGAGGGCACACGTGCTGCCGCATGAAAATTGTGTCTGACCAGCACTTGAATGTTGAAGGGAACGACAACATTGGGAGAGTTGCCTCACAGACTGGCCGATCAACGGCCTGACATAGCCACACTCACCGAATGATACCCTAAAGCCAATGGTTCAGACTTCCCCATCACTGTCCCTGGGAATTATCATCCCCAGTGGCAGCGGCGGCTCACCAGAGGTGGCAGCCCAGTGGGATACAGTCAGGAGGGGGAGGCCCTGCGAGTACTCGACATTCACCCCGCATCCCGTGAATCCTCATGACGTTGTGACAAACAATAGTGATGTAGTCTCCACCAGGCACACAATGGCGTCAGTGTGTACCCTCTCCAATATGCCCTGCTGCAATACACTGAGGCTCCTTCAACTGTGTTTTCCAAACCCACGATCCCCCAGCACCTGGAAGGACAAGGGCAGCAGGCAGATGGGAAAACAATCATTGATTGTTCCCTCCAAGCCATACATCATTCTGATTGGAACTAATTCACTGTTACTGCCTTTTAACTGTGGCCAGTCCTGGAACTCCCTCCCTAACAGCGCTGTGGTTGCACCTACACCACACTGGACTTCAGCCGTTCAAGACGGCGGCTCACCGACCACCCTCCCAACGGGAAATTGCGGATGGTCAAAAAATGTTGGCATTGCCCGTGAAGCTCATATCCCATTTTTGAACAAAATCCCATACATCCCCTGTGATGATCGCAGGAGTTGTGTGCGTATGAATATATATGTATATATATATATATATATAGACATATACACTGCTTATAAAACATCTCCCCACATTATTTCACAGCATTAGATGAATTAATCTGATGATATATGGACACTCAGTAGTTGAGGGTGTGTGTATTGTCCCCACAGGCCGGCAGTGATCTGCTGGATCATATCCAGGGACATCTCATTCCTATCCGGATACAGACAGGACGGCGACTGGGGAAAGGTCAGTTCAGCTTCAGAGGCAAATTATTAACAAACCAACAGGGACTAAAATTGGAAATATTTAACCATCTGGGCAGATGAGGAAGGCAGGGTGAGAGAGAGAGAGGGAGCGAGAGACGGAGAGTTAGCATGAGAGGAAGGTGGAGCTGTAGACGGAGGAGCAAAGGTGACACAGGGGAAAAGAGCGTTAACCTTTAACTCTATCGCTAACAGCACAGTGGGTGTACCTACACCACACGGACTGCAAAGGTTCAAGAGGTCGGCTCCCCCACCACCTTCTCAAGGGGTAAATTAGGGATGAGCAGTGAAATCTGGACCCAGCCGGCGAAGCCCCCATCACGTGAATGAATGAATAAATGATCAAGAGATAGTAAACCAGATATGGGGAGGTAGAGAGGGAGGAACTGATCAAGAGATTCAAAAAGGGATGAAAAGGGAGAAACATAGACGCGGGTTTGGGGGAGAGAGAATGCGTGATAGAGAGAAATAAATTTCAAGACCATGAGGAAAGGTGACAGTGAGTGTGAGAGGGAGTCCCATCTGCAGACAACGTGATGCGTCAGGAAGTGGGATATTTATATGGGCACTTTGTACTAGTGGGTGGTCACACCACTCAGGGCAGGGTCTTCTGATTTGATAAGTGGTCAGGGACAGGAGGCCGTGGCTGAGACTGAGGCAGGCATGGGGTACACAGGAGGTAGTAATGGAGAAGCCTCAGGCTTGGTGATTGTGCAACAGGTTCTGCCGGCCTGGAAGGATGGAAGCAGCGGCTGCAGTGTGCAGGGGGAGAATGACCATTGCACCAAGGTAGCGGGAGCGATTCAAGCGGTGGGAGGATATAGGAATGCTTGGTTGATGGGGAAGTGCAGCTAAGGGAGCAGGCAATGTAGCCGAGAGAAGGAGTCCGGAGGGCACTGTGTGGAATGGCCAGTTCGCTGCTCTGGGCTGGAGAAGGGATTTGCAATGGGATGAGGAGATTCCAGTATGTGTGGTCCACTGACAAATTCTGTAGACACAATGACCCATGCCCCACTGCACATTGAATCACGTGACTACAACTAGGTGCATTGATCAACCACCCCTGGGTGCACTTCAGTGCGGCTGCGTCAACCTGTTGACTGTGGCGGGGAGGGGATATCAGGAAATAGACCTTGGCATCTTCCCGCTCCAAGCAGTCACACACTCGTAGAATCGGAGCTTTCAGCCATTGTCCCCAGGACAGGGCCATTACCATCCCCGGGAATGTCCTGAACCCCCTGGTGGTACAGTCCCGCCAGTGGACGGGAATGGCTGTCTCTGGATGCCTCCAACATTCAGTCTGAATTCCATGACGCCTCGAGGCATTAGGTGAAAGACAGGCGAGGAAATCTGGACTAGCAGCTGAACAGCAGAATTCACCAGGGTTCAGAACAATTATTGTTGAACTGTAATCACTTCTGTCAGGCGGGACACATGGAACTCAATTTGCCCGCAGCTAGCTCCTTCAACCACCAGTGGCAAAATGGCTGGAGAATCTGTATCATTGATCCTGATCGCTGGAGAAATATTGGTCCCTTGGCATCAGGTGTAACTCGGCAAATCTGCTTCCAGTAGTGGCAGTGGGGTATATTCGAGGGTCGCAGATTGGGAAATCATTAGAAATATATTCATGATGATTCACACAAGTACGTGGAGGGAAGATGAAGAGCATGTTTTTATGACGCACCGAGTTGTTGTGATCTGGAATGCGTTGTTTGAAAAGATAACAGAAGCAGATTCAAAGCAACTTTCAAAAGGTGAATTATATCAATAATTGACAGGGAAGATAATGGCAGGACGATGGGGGAAGATACGTTATGGAGGAGGCATAATTCGTTAAACCTCTCATTGAACCAGCAGAGACACGATGGGTCAAATGGCCCTTATCACTCCTGAATGATTCTAAATTGTCCACAGTGAAGAATTACTTTTATCCTCCAACTGGTCAATCATTACACATATCACTGTCTCGGATAAAATCCGGTTCGAGAGGCACATTTAGACGTGGATTCCAGTTACTGTTGGACTAAGTTATTGAAGTGTTCCTTTCATGTGCACAAGGTTGAGCCAATCCTCACCGTGTGTCTGCGATTATTAACGACATAATTCTCTCTCGGTTCATAAAAGAGCATCTGTATACCAATCATCTCACTGTTACTCTGGCGAACTCAGCGGACGATGTGGAAAGCACTGCTCCTGGTGCTTTGACTGCTGGTGCTGGTGGAGTCCAAGCTTATCGGTAGATTATCCACGGAGGTTATCGAACAGTTGTCAAACTCTAGAAACTTTCGCTGGAACAGGAGAAAGTCATTCAGCCCCTAAAACTGTCCTCTCATCCAATTGGATCACGGCCGACAGCTGTCTTAATGCCATTGGACAATCTTGGTTCCATGACCATTAAAATCATTTCCAAACAGAAAGCTGTCAGTCTCAGTGTGAGCCTTTTTTCAAAAACTGGGCACTTTATTTTTAAGGGCCCAAACTCAAATAATATCCACCGAGGAGCGCTCCTCAGCCTCCTCGTATTTCCCATCCACATGCTCTCCTTTGGTGATGTCTTGAATTAATCGTACAGAATGTTTCCCAATGTCTCCATCGTCTCGCCCCACTGTCTATCTGTAATCTCCTTTAACCCAAAAAACCGTCTAGATACATGCGCCCCACTAATACTGCCCTCCATCCCATTTTGAGATTTTAAATGGCCTGCCATTGGCGACCGTGCCTTCAGCTGATTGGGACCAAGGCGGGAAGTTCCCACTGTAAAACTATCCACCCCTCTCTCCTCCCTGGAGATGGCCCTTCAATCCAACCTCTTCGAGTGAGCATTGGTTAACCTGCAAATAATACCTGTTGATGTGACCCTGTGTCAAATGATTTTTGTAACATGCTGTCTTAAGGCACCGTGGGAAATTTCATGAGGTTGTTCCATAAGCTGTATCATTCTGATTGCGCACTTTTCTGGACTCCATATTCCTCGGTTAGACCACAGCTAGAGCATTGTGCACAATTCTGGTCTCCATAGCTCTCGGTTAGAAAACACTTAGAGCACTGTGCACAGTTCTGGGCTCCATATACCTCAGTTAGACCGCACTTGGAGCACTGTGCACAGTTCTGATCTCAATATCCCTCGGTTAGACCACACTTAGAGTGATGTGCACAGTTCTGCCCTCCACATCTCTCGATGAGACCACGCGTTGAGCACTGTGCACAGTTCTGGTCTCCGTATCTCTTGGTTAGACAGCACTCGGAACACTGTGCACAGTTCTGCTCTCCATACCTCTCGGTTAGGACATACTCGGAGCACTGAGCACAGTTTCCAAACACCTCGGTTAGACAACACTTGGAGCACTGGGCAGAGTTTTAGTCTCCACACCTCTCGGTTAGAAAACAATCAGATCACTGAGCACCGTTCGGTATCCATATCCCTCGTTTAGACCACAGTTGGAGCACTGTGCACAGTTCTGGTCTCCATTTCCCTCGATTAGACCGCATATGGAGCACTTTGCAAATATCTTGTCTCCATGTGCGCATTTTAGCCCACACCTGGTTCAGGTTCATGTGGGTGCCCAGCGGTTCTGACCAGCGCCACTAATGAGTTCATTATTTCTGTTTCCCAGTCACTATCGTGCTGTGTAGCGGGGGTGGAAGGTTCTGTAGCAGAGTCCCATTTGAAGATTGTAACGCGTACGGGGCAACAGGAAATGCAACCTTCCCTTCATGTTCAGGTTTTGCCCAGCTCTTTGAGTGACCCGGAGGCAGTAGGTCCCACCGCGAGACCCGCCTGAGGCTCCGACTTAATCAAACTGGAATTTCCGTTATTCAGGCTCTGCTACCTTCTGTAGGTCCAATGGCCAATGATCCACTCCTTTCTGAATCATGTGAATAAAACTGGCTGCTTTGATCACCGCTTATTATCCGTGTCTCATTTCTCATTCAGATCGGTGTGTCGCCCTATCGACAGGGAGGGAGGGGAGGTCAGGTTATGGCCGGGACACACTGGCTTTCTGTAGATCCAAAACAGTCACCCCAACACTGTCGTACCTTATGGTTAATGCCCTAGGTTCACCCGTTGCCATCCCTGCGTACGTTCTGCCACACATACCCTCAAGACCTGAAAGCACACTGTTAGACCTTGGGTGGGGGTGGTGGCATAGTGGTATTGACAAATGGCTTGTAAGCCAGAGACCGAGGGTAAAACTATGGGGACCCGTGTTAGCATCCTGCCACGGCAGATGGTGGAATTTGAATTCAATAAATATCTGGAGGTAAAAATTCTAACATTCACCAAGGAAACTATTAGCAATTGTCATAAAAAGCCCATTTGGTTCACTAATGCTCTTTAGGGAAGGAAATCAGCCGCTCTTGTCTGGCTGACTCTTGAAAATGTCTCTGAACAAGGGCAAATAGGCATGGACAATAAATGCTGGCCTCGCCATTTTAAGTTTAAAAAAATAATAATGGAGTCCACACACTTGCCTACAGCATCTGTGAAGTCTCGAGTCAACAGCTCAAACTCATGAAAGGAAGTTTCCTGTTGATTCCTGATCGCCACCCGCTCCCCCCACCGCTCGTGTCATGAGGACTGAACAGAGACAAGGACACCTCATTTTGATTCCTACCCTCCCTCCCTCGGTTGATCAAACTGTTCTCCTCCATTTCATTCAACAATTGGTATACATCTGAAGACAAGGGGACACAGGATGTCATCTATATGAAGGGGGAGTTGGGAGGGAGACTCTAATGTGCGTCAACAACAGTGATTTGGTAACTTCACGCCTGACTGTTGTGGTCGAGCCCTGAAGGACATACCTGTCAGACTTGGCCTGCGGCAGGAGCTGAGAGAACCACTAAGAGGGGGAAATTTCACTTCACCGCATCCTCACCAATCTACCTGCTGAAGTTGTCTCAGTTCAAGGCGGCATGAGGAGGGGTGACCACCGCCCAGCTTCTGTGAAGATTAATCGTCACGACACACGCCATTATGTTGTTTGGAACTCCCTTGGAGCTAAACGGGATAGATTTAGAGCAGGTCCAGGTGCTCCAAACGGAGGGGGATCAGTGAACCCAGTTGGCTCACAGTGCGATAAGGGTGTGGGCGGAGATGAGGATTGAGTCATTGCATCTGGTTGAGGTGGCAGCTGTAACGTGATTTCAGAGTGTTCTGTATCTGACTGCAGGGTGCGTATTAGAATTTGTGCTTACTGTGAGAATTAGAGTGTAAGATAGCTTTTGTAACATGTGTTATCCTTACAAACCTCTATATATCTGTAAAAGGTATAGTTGTGGGTGAAGAAATATGATAATATAGTTCAACGTTTCTTCTTCAATAAATGTTGTGTTGTTTTGTTAAAAGCTTATCAGCTGTCTCCAGCGACTCTTCAATAGTCCAGTCCTCGTATCTGAACAAACAAATAAAAGTTAGTGTCTATCAAGTTGAGTGTCAGATTGGGATCACGCTTATCCAGGGGTAACCTCAGCTGGGATTGAAAAGATGGCACCGGATGCACTCTGGGTGTGAGGGGTCTTCAGTGCCGAGGCGAAACAGTGACTCAGCAGCAACATTGCTAACTGACTTGGCTGATTCTTGAAGGATATATCAGACAGGCTGGAAGGAAAGGCAGGTCCCTGTCCTTCCATGAACTCGAAAGCCTGCTTGGGACTTTCTCCTGTTCCACTCCATTCGATTCTTGGGGTCTTTCTTTAGCTTGGGCCTGGCTATCTTCCCCCTTCTAGGCTGTTTCAGCCTGGCAACTATCTTCAAAACGTGCTGAACTACAACAGTTTCCAAATCTAGCCTCCTGTTTCCAGCTTTTGCATGTGTTTCTGAGAGAAGACTTTCCTTTCTAAGCCCCCGCGACCAGGCAAGAGCCAAAACCTTCTATTTTTCTCCACTTCCATCTTGCAGTACCAGGTAGTGACAGAACTAACAAGAGGAGGGGAACTTGCTTGGCCTTGTCTTCGCTAATCTAACCTTGAGCAGATTAATTTGTCCATGATGGATATCGGCAGGAGTGACCCACAGAAAGTCTTTGTAGGGGAAATGTCCAGTCTTCACTCTGAAGGCACCTTCCATCGTGTTGTGCGTCACTCCCAGATGCGTCCGGCAGCGCAAAAGCGGGCGTCCATGAGGCACTTAGGGCCACCTGCCGCGGAGACAAGATTGAGTGCGAACCCAATCTGTAACCTCATGACCCGCCGTAAACCTAACTCTCCGACTGCACTGTGGGTGCGCAGGCAACACATGGGCTGTAGCGGTACAGGAAAAGAGACCGCCAGCAATTTCTCATGAGCAGTTAGGAATGGTCAATAAATGTTGGCCTCGCAAGTGGGGCACGCAATCCAAGAATAGATAGGCGAAGGAGATGGAAGAGGGCAGAATGCTTGTTGGCTTCACCCTGCACCAATTTCGGACACCATTCTGACCATCCTTGCAACACGTAGTGCTCGTCTCGGGCTGCTTATCAGCCTGTTAAACATTTGCTTCGATCACGGAACTGACCGGCCACCAGTAGCCGCCCCGTCTGACAGCGTTGAACATGGGCGCCAGGATCTGGCAGGAATGATTCGCCCAGCATTGGGCCCCAGCTGCTTTCCGGCCGCCTGTGTGCAAAGTGCACAGGCTGGCATTCCACTAGTTTGTGAAAAATGCGTCATCTGAATCCATGTTGTGACCATTGTCCGGCAACCTTATTACCCCTGGGCCACACAAACATATCAATTTTAACGTTAAGTATGAGCAATAGATCTCGCACCTGTTGCTATTTAAAGAAGGGAGTTACCATTGTGTATTTCCCTGTGTGTAAAACAGTGTTCCCTTAATGTTTGACTGAACAGTCTGACGAGACATGTTAGACTCTGTCCCATCGCCTGAGTCTCCTCTACCAGTGAAAACATTTTCTCTTTATCAGCCTTATCTGTTCCCCTTAACACGTTGAATACTTCAACCCAACTACTCTGGAACATTCCAAATTCCAGGGAGCATAAGCATTATTTGTGTAATCTCTCCCAGTCTCGTTTCCCTTCTAGCCCAGGTATTATTTCTGGTAAACATATCCTGCATTCCCTCCACGCCTGACAACTCACCTTAGGGTAACTTGTCTGCAATTGCATCATTTCTCTCTCTCTCTCTCTCTCTCTCTCTCTCTCTGTCTCACCCCATTCTGAAATCAGAGAGTGCCTTTCAGAATTTCCCAGCCTCAAGGAATAATTCTCAGATGAATGCAACTGCGAGATATTATAGACTGGACATCCACAATTTCTCAGCTATTTCCTTCAATCGCTGGGATGGAAACTATCTTACCCTGGGGATTTGCCATCCTAACGTCCCGTTATTTTCTCCACTTCCGTTATGTTCCTGATTCTAGCCCTTTTATGTGTATGATTATTAAAATTCTGTCAGGCTATATGATATATTCACTACAAAGGCCAGAATTTGTTGCCTGTGCTCAGCAATGTTCTTGTGATTCTCAACCAATAGTATGAGTGCATCACTACAACATATCACCCTTAGTTAGTACCCTAGTTTGACCATTCTCTACCGATGGGGCGAGGCACTCTGACTTTCCTTCAACAGTCTAGCCTTTACTTCTGCCCATCCCTTACGATTCTAGCCCTCAGTCCACCATTCTAGCCAATCGGCATCCAGTTTTGGCTTCTGGTTGACTGATATCGGTAGACTCTCCGGATCCCAAGCACAAAATGTTTCCCAACTACAACCTCATTTCCATTCTGTGCTGCCTTTTCTCCTTAAAGTTACGTTACAGCACTATAACATTTGGAGAGTTGCCAACTATAGGTCAATATAACAATTTTCCAAAAGTGTGTAGGAATTCAGATCTTACTTTTCTCAGCTGATATGAAGTGCCATTGGTAACTTAAGCCTGAGCAACTAGAGCAATGCTTCAATGGGGACACGGCCCACAGTGTTGGATCCTCAGTTTTGCCTGCTGCTGGTCTTTTCATCGTTTCCTGCACTCTTACACTGAGTTTGTGATTGGGAAACATTTTGCTTTTGGGCTCTGGAGAGTCTAGAATTATCATTCAAAAGATGCCAAAACTGAATGCCAATTGGCTAGAAGGGTAGACTGAGGTCTGGAATTGCAAGGAACGGGAACAATATAAGGCTCAATTGTTGTAGTAAAATCAGAAGTTCTCATTCCATTCTCCGAGAACCATGATTGTTCTTTTGGTTTAAAGGTAACGGTCGTGGCCGGATGAGGAGTATAGCGGACCATAGTCTTGCAGATTGTGTCTCAATTTAATTCTGCTGCTGCTGATGGCCCACGGCGCCTCATGGATGTTGAGATTTGAGCTGTGTGATCTGTTATGAATCTATGCCATTGAAAGCAATGCTGTCACAAAACACAACGGAGTGCGTCCTCAGTTTGAAGACAGAGGGCTCCTGCAACAACAGCAGTGCTGTGGTCATTCCTAGCAACACCGTCAGAGAGAGATGCTTCTGCAGAAGTTGTATTGGTGATGCTGAAGCTAAGTAGAAACTTCCCTCTTGTTGGTTCACCTGCCTATTCTGCCTTACAGGCCTTGGCCACCTGGGTCTGCAACGGTGGCCCTGAGCCACTTTAGGTAATGCAGGTCCTACAGCAGAGAACATTCTGTGCTTTTAATACGCTCATTGGTTCTTCCATGTGGTGTTTAAAATGGAGGAGTCGAGATTGATCAGTACTGGGAGAGTGGCAGGTGGGAGTCAGCAGGTTGGAGTCAGCAGGTGGGAGACAGCAGGAGGTTCCCATCCCCCTGTTTGCCGTCATGCCTTGTGAGACGGCAGAGCCTGGAGTCAATGCTGAACATTTCCAGTGCAAGCCAATAACTATTATATGCCCGTGTTCCATGAAGCCTGGTACCTCCCTCCTGTCAGTGGGGCATGACAAACCCACAAATATGGTTGGCAAACCTTTGGCATTGGCTGTGAAGTTCTGATTCTGATAACATAAATATTCAGGAGCTACAAGATGCCAATGACACCCTGCCATTTTCTACACGCATGTCTATATTGGAGTTTGAAGATATCAATGCGACCCTGCCATTTCCTGACCTCTCCTCCCACCCTGTCGATATGGTGAGACACCGATCCGAGTGAGAAATGAGACACGGGCAAGAGGCGGTGATCGACACAGACAGTTTTATTCACATGATTCAGAAAGCAATGGGCCTGGGATCTCTGGATCTAAACAAGTATCAGAGCTTGAATTACATAAATTAGAGTCAGTCTCAGCCAAAACTTCAGTTTGGCCTCGCAATGCGACTTATTCAACTTTCTCTACCTCATGCAGACTCACAGCACTTAAAAATGAATCGGCATTCACACGGCATCAAAGTCCCCTCTTCATTGCATCCTCCGAGACTACAGTCCACTACATTATCCCCAAATCACAAGACCATACCTGCTATGGAACTTATTGATCCATGAAGTTCTGTGATTCCTGATGCATACTGAGAGCTCACCTATGGATGTTGATGATAGCATAGCGGCACATGGAACCCAGAGTGGTGTGCAGTGTACGTGGTGTGATCTAACCCATCGATAGGAATACCAGTGCTGTGTGCAGTGCTCCAGGTCAGGCCTAAACAAGGGATCTGGAGACCAGAACTGTTACCAGTGCTCCAGGTGCGGTCCAACCGAGGCGAATGGAGGCCAGAACCGTGCACAGTGCTACAAAAGTGGACTAACTGAGGGATATGGAAACCAGAACTGTGCACTGTGCTCCAGATATGGTCTAGCCAAGGGATCTGAAGACCAGAAATGTGCGCAGTGCTCCAAGCTTCGTCTAACCGAGGTATATGGAGGCCAGAACTGTGCAAATTGCTCCGACTGTTGTCTAACCGAAGGATATGGAGACCAGAACTGTGCACAGTACTCCGAGTGTGGTCTAATCTGGAGATACAGACACCAGAACTTTGCATAGTGTTCCAAGGGTGGTGTAGCCGAGGGATACAGACACGAGCACTGCGCACAATGCTGAGACTGTGGTGGAAGTGAGGGATAGGGGACCAGGCATATTCAGAGTGCTCCAATTTTTTCAAACTGAGATGAACAGAGGCGGCTGCTGTGCACAATTAGCTGGGTGAAACATTTGTCGCAACAGCAGGGCAAAGAAATGTCCCATTGCGCCACACAGGAGCCTGAGAGGGGGATAAATTACAAAAAGCGATACCGAAACAGATTTAGGATAGTCGACCAAAAGTTCACATGAGAAAATTTTCTTTTAGGGATTATCTGAAACGGGGAGAGAGAGGTGGAGAGGATTACAGGGGGGATACCAGAGCTCGTTTCTCCAGCTGCCGAATGCTTTGCTGCCAAATGCTGTTCCTCCACTCAAAGTCTGGAAAGCAAAATGAGGCCTGAATTCGAGAGTCACATACCTGTATTAATTATTGGGCGGCAGCGGATTTCACAGGTAGGGAGGGGATGAGCAGATCGCTGGATTTGGCAACATGGTGTATAAATGTTGCAAGATGTCACAGAATGACAACAGGAAGATGGGGAGCAAAAGGAGACCGGGAATAACTACATGGTGGATTGACGTTAATTTAGAAAACAAATGAATCAATTTAATAACTGAGTTTGGTAGCTTTACCTTTGGAAAGTTTGTAACTGTTATAGAGCCAATGTGCATTGATGGAGTTGCGAAACATATCAGCTACATTCTAATTTAAATGCAGCGCAGCTTCGATGGGCTGAATTGCCTCCTCCTGTGTTTCTTAATGCTTCATACGTTTGTGTAATGAGAGATGTACTAACTTCTGAATATACAGCTTGAACTCACTCCTCCATCGGTATTGATGTGCTGCACCAGCACCAGGAAAACAAGCAGCAAAAGCAGTGCTTTCCTCATTTTCCGCTGATCTCCTCCCGGTCACAATGAGATAGCTGGGGGACAGACGCTCTTTATATGAATACATTGCAAACTGTAGTTAATAGTGTCACAAGCGTTCAGCGGATAGACTCCAACTTGAGAAAGGTGAAGGGACAGTTCACTGAGTCCAACAATTAACTGGAAGCAAATAGGTTTTCATTCATCAGCGGTGGGACAGGTTAGAATAATGATTGAACTCACAATGGTTTATTGGAATTCTAAAATCACCCTTGCCCGCTTCTGGGAGAAGAGTTGGGAGATCACTCCCTGCTGCCCTGGGGCGAGTGTTCCTCCAACCACCAACATCACGAGCACAGGTTATCTGACCAGTATCGCCTTGCTGGTGGGATCTTGTTTTGCACGAATTGGCAGCCACATTTTGTAGATTCAAGCAAGGACTACCTATCATCAATATCCTGATGAAAGGGGTCACGAAATCTAAATATTCTCTTTATCAACATTTCCTTTTCTTTCTCCCTTTCCTTACTTTGTCCTCCTGCCTGACCGTTCCTCCCTCCCTATTTCTCAGTCTCCTTTTCCAATCGTGGGCTTTACTTACTCATTAAGTTTTGGGAGAATTTATTTTGCTTTATGAGACTGTTAGAGTTTGGGTCAAATTCTCTTGTTCAACTAAATGAAGGTAGGCCATGTAATTCATGTTTCATGGCAGTGAATGTAGGTGCGTTAATTCTTAAAGAACAAGCAAAAAATCCAGTTGTTAAGTGGTAAGGAGGTGCGAGATATTTACACTTGGAGACAACGCCATCTCTTTCTAATTCTCAATGAAGAAACATTTAGTCTGCTAAAGCCTCGAAAGGCTTTGGCAATACAATTTGAAAAAAAATTGTCGTAACTTAGGAACAAAGGACTTTGGTGCAGTAGACGGCCATTCAGCTCCTTGAGAGTGCTCCGCAGATCAATTAGATCACGGCTCATCTGATGTGTCTCAACAACAATGTATCACCTATCCAACCGTTACCCTTGAGTCACTTGTCTATAAAAATCCTATCAAATTCTGCCTCGAATAAATGCAATCAACCAGCCTCCACTGCTTTCTGGAGAAGACAATTCTACAAACTAATGAGCCTTTGACAGATAAGTACAATCTCCTCATCTCTGTCATAAACAAAGAATTCATATTCTTAACCTGTGCCTATTGGTTCTAGTCTCCCTCACAAGTGGAAAAACCCTCCAACTATAACACTTATCAAATACACTCCAGATACTAAACGCTTTTTATCATGTTGTGTTCTTCTAAAGTCCAATGTGTGTGGGCCCACACTGACCAGACGATCCTGATTAGACAACTCGCTCATTATCGTGCTTTGTCCTGTCTCTTCGCTACTAAGATGAAAGGTGATTGTGATCATGGGTCGCTGTTCATCATTTCTACTTGGATACAAAACTAATGTTCCCTCGTTGCCTTGGGAAAGGGGGTTAGAGGAAGCCATTTTGCTATCAGGTTACAGGCTTCCCTATCAAGCCAGGCAAATCAGTGGCAAGCTGTCATTTCTATTTTTCTCAGCAGTGTTTACATTTTATGCCTTGTGTGGTCAGCAGACAACTGTGAGTTAGAGAGGCAGGAAAAAAAAGAAAGTTACTGACTGCCTGGGGGTTTCAATGTACATCTTGAGGATGGTTGTAGGCTCTGTTTGCCCAAATGTCAATAGGAATGAAAGAGTTTGGAGCCATTAAAGAAAATGCCCCTCCTGGCTGTATGCTACTGTGCCGCCTCCACTGTTGGTTCTGCCCTGCCAGCTGTACCAGCTATTCCCAGGGGTGGTGATGAATGAGAAGGGGGAATTGGCTGTAAGGCTTTTGTGAGCCTGACTATATTGGAGTCATGATAGGTCAACGCGGCCCTGCCATTTCCTGACCCCCCTCCCGCCCTCTCAATGTGGAGATACACCAATCCGAGCAAGAAATGCGACAAGGACAAGAGGCAGTGAGCGATGTAGCCGTTTTTATTCACATGATTCATAAAGCAGAAGGCCAGGGGTCACTGCATCCATATAATTTATCTGAGCCTGAATGACAGACATTACAGTTATAGACAGCCCGCGACTCCGACATGTGTAACATCGGCAAAGATTCCCTCATTGTAGCTCGCCGAGCCTGCAGCACGTGAAAGGCCAGAAGCACTGCCAGGTGACCAGAGTCTCACATTCGTGACACTGGTCTTTTGTGCAGGTTCCTCCTTTTCTGACACATACGAGGCTCCATGCTGGAAATCAGAAAGCAAGAGACAACAGTCAGGGTCCTTGAGCGTTCAGCTCTGCTCGAACCCATATATACTTAGATATGTACGGCACACAGCTCTGCACGTGTGGACTGACCAGGAAATATGGGGGCAAGGACAGCACACAGTGCTCCAAGCATGTTCTAAATGAGGGATACTGAGACCAGAACTGCGCACCGTGCTCCAGCTGTGGTTTTGCCAAGGGATATGAAGACAACAACTGTGCGCACTGCTTCAAGTGTGGTCTTACCGAGGGATATGGAGACCACAACTGTGCATATTGCTCCAGATATAACCGAGGGATATGGATGGCAGAACTGTGCACAGTGCTCCAGATCCATCCGAGGGATAAGGAGACTAGAACTTCGCACAGTGCTGCTATTGTGCTTAAACCAAAGGATATATGCACCAGAAATTTAGGGATTGAGAATTATGGAATTTATATTGAAACATCAAGGAAATAAAATGACACAATTGCCTCATTGGAGCATTTTAAAAGATAATTTCGCACAGAGTCAAAATAACCGTTATTTTTGACAGGTGACACAACGCAAACCAAAAGAGGTTGGATTGAACGACCATCTGAAGGGAGGAGAGACAGTGGTGGATGGGGTTACACTGGGGTCACTCCAGCCTCGGCTCCAGGCAACTGAAGACACGGCCGCCAATGGCAGGTCACTTAAAATCTTGGAATAGGCTGGAGGGCAGAATTTATGGGGCGCAGGTACCTGAAAGGTTTTTTGGGCTGCAGAAGATTACAGAGAGAAAGAGAGGCGAGATGATCGAGAGATTGAGAAATATGCTGTACGATAATACAAGATATCACCGAGGGACGGCATTTGGATGGGAAATACGAGGAAACTAAGGATGGCTCCTCGGTGGATGATAGTTGAGGTTGAATTACAAAAAAAAAATCATCCAATTATTAAAGAAGGCTAAAACTGCGGCTGACAGCTTGCTTTCTGGAACGGATTATAAGGATTATGGAACCAATATTGTCCACTGGCGTTAAGACACATTTTAGCCATGGCTAAATTGAATAAGAATGCTGGCTTGAGGGGCTGAATATCCTCCTCCTGTTGTAATTAATGCTTCTAGAGTTTCATAACTGAGAGTTAACCTCCTAGCATAACCAACCAATCAGCTTGCAATCCAACAGCACCAGCAATCCAAGCACCAAGGGCAGTACTTTCCACCTTCTCCCCTGAACTCCCCGGAGTCACAGTACAGTGCGATGATTGGTGCACGCATGCTCTATATATGAACTAAGAGAGAATTGTGTCTTTAGTAATCGGTGATACACGGTGAGGGTTAACTGCACATTTGGCAGGTTAAAGGACACCACTAACTGAGGCCGACAGTAACTGAAATCCACGTCCAAATGTGCCTACCAGGCCGGGATTCTATTAATCAACAAAGAGACAGATCTGTGTAAAGATTGAACAGGTGAAGGGTTAAAGGAGTTGTTCTCTGTGTTTAAAGTAAGACTCCTTCTTCAGATTAAAGGGACCATTTGGCCCACGGTGTCTCTGCTGACTCTTTGAATGAGATGCTGACTGATGCCCCCTCAGTATCTTCTCTTTCCCAATTGCCTCGCTATTATTTTCCATCTCCGTTATTGTTATAATGCCCCGTTTGAAAATGGCTATTCAACCAGCTTCTAATATTTTTTTCGGGCAGCGCATTCCAGAACACAGTGTCTGTATCAAAAAGAAATTCTCTTCATCTACCCTCCACTTTCTTTGTGAATTATCTTCAAATTATTTCCACTGATATCCCAATCCTCCCACCAACGGAAATATTCCACTACCACTGTTGGAAGAAGAATTGGGGAGTTCACCCTAGATGCCATTCTCCCAATATTTATCCATGCAACACTATCAACAAACCAGGTTCTCCAACCATTATGCAACTGATGCTTGTGGGATCTTGCTATGCACCAATTGACTTTCGTGTTCCCCACTCCACAACAGTGGGAAAATGGCAACATTATTTCACTCTCTGTGGAAACTCTGAGATATCCCGGGGCTCTGAAAGATCTGATAGAAGAGTCTCCCTTTCATTTCCTTTGCATTTCATGTTATTTTTCTCTGCTCCCTCTCTCTTTCTCTCAATCTCACTCCCTCTCACCAACCCTTTCAACCTCTATCGCTTCCTCACTCTTTCTTATTTCACCTCTTTCCTCCCCTCACTCTTTCCCTCTTTCTCTCCCTCTGCTTCCCGCATCACTTAATTTCTCCCTCTTTCCCTATCTGCTTCTCCATTAGTTTGTCTTATTCGGTCAGGCTTTCTTGCTCTGTTTCATTATGTGCGCCTCTTATTTCTTTGCTCTCCTTCTGCATCATCCTCACATGCTATCTTTCTGTGTCCATCCCACCCTGGCTTTTCGGTGTCTTTTGTTGAATTCTGTGCGATGGGCTGACTGTCTGGGACAGCGTTAATTGCCCATCGTTGGTTGCCCTTGAGAAGGTGATGGTGAGTCGCCTTCTTGAAGCGCTGCAGTCCATGTGGTGTAGGTAGACCCACAGTGCTGTTAGGGAGGTATTCCCAGTATATTAACCCCGCGACGGTGAAGGAACGGCCAACATATTTCCAAGTCAGGATGTTGAGTGGCTCGGAGGGGAACCTACAGGTATCCATGCGTCTGCTGCCCTTCCCCTTCTAGATGGTAGGGGTCGTGGGTTTGGGTGGCGCTGACAAAGGAGCCTTGGCGATTTGCTGCAGTGCATCTTGGAGATGGTACACACTGCTGCCAATGTGCTTCGCTGGTGGAGGGAGTGAATGTTTGTGTATGGGTTGCAGATCAAGCGGAGCTGCTTTGTCCTGGATGCTTTCGAGCTTCATGAGTGTTGTTGGATCTGCACTCATCCAGGCAAGTGGGAAGTGATCCATCAAACTCCTGACTTTTGCCTTGTAGATGGTGGACAGGCTTTGGGGAAGCAGGAGGCGAGTTACTCAGCGCTGGATTCCCAGCATCTGATCAGCTCTTATAACCAGAGTATTTCTTTGGCTGGTCCAGTCCAGTTTCTGGTCAATGATAACACCCAGGATGTTGATAGTTGTGGATTCAGTGATGGTACTGCCATTGAACGTCAAGCGTTGGATGATTAGATTTCTCTTGTTGGAGATGGCCATTAACTCACACTCTCAAATAGAAGTGTTGAGTACAAAATCAGGGGAAGTTACTCTGAACAAATATTAATCCCTGCTCAGACCGCATCTAGATTAATACACCCAGCTCTGATCAACAGGCCTTTGCCTGTCATTTATGTGGCGCAAAGCTTTTTGCTTTGGTGAGTGAGGAGATGAGTTACACAGCCGGTTAATTTTTTTCTAATTTTAGGCCACTGTCGGTTTGTTAAATATTTGACCAAGAAGCGGAACTGCTCCTTCCCCAGTCGCCATCCTGTCTGACTCTGGATAGGAATGAGCTGTCCCTGGATATGATCCAGCAGATCACTGCCTGCCTGTGGGGACAATACACAAACCCTCAACTAATGAGTGTTCACATATCATCAGATTAATTCTTCAAAAAACGTGAAATACTGTGTGCAGATGCTCCATGAGCAAAGGATGTATACACAGACAAATATACACGCACAAAACCTGTAAGGTATTTGAAGATGATGTGAGAATATTGTGGGAAAATGTAACATTCATTACCCATCCCTAACGGCCCCTTGAGAAGGTGGTTGGTGATCCGCCTTCTTGAACCGCTGCAGTCCTGTGTGGTGTTTGTACACCTACAGCATTGTTCGGGAGGGGGTTGCAAGATTGAAGCCAGAGATAGTGCAGTAACAGTAATATAGTTCCAGTCAGGATGGTATGCGGCTTGGAGGGGGACATTCAATGATTGACCTCACATGTGCCCGCTGCCCTTGTCCTTCAAGGTGTTGGGGATCATGGCATTGGAAAGCCCTGTTGAAGGAGCATTGGTGTGTTGCTGCAGCGCTTCCTGTAGAGGGTACACAATGATGCCATTGTGTGCCAAGTGGAGATATCCTCCCCATTCTTTGACCCGATGCCATGAGGCCCCACGGGATGTGGGGTGAATGTCGAGTGCTTCCTGGACCACACACACCTGACTCTGGTGAGCCTGCCCTGCCGCAGGGGATCATTATCCCCAGGGATAGTGATGGGGCAGTCTGGAGCATTGGCTTCAGGGCATGAATGGGTGAGGGTGGCTATGTCAGGATGTTGATCGACTAGTCTGTGGGAAAGCTCTCACTATTCAGTGTGGACTTTGTGTTCACTGTGGGCTCTCTGTTCACTGCGGGTCCGGTGTTCAGTGCAGGCCCTGTGTTGAGTGCGGGCTCTGTGATCAATTTGGGCTCTGTGTTCAGTGTGGGCCCTGTGTTCAGTGTGAGACATTTGTTCAGCGCGGGCTCTGTGTTCAGTGAGGGCCCTGGGTTCCGTGTCGGCCCTGTGTTCAGAGTGGCCCCGGTGTTCAATGTGGGCCATCTATTCAGTGTGCGATCCGTGTTCAGTGTTAGCCCTGTGTTCAACTTAAGCTCAGTATTCAGCTTGGGCTCTATGTACAGGGTGGGCACTGCCTTCAGACTGGGCTCTGTATTCATTGTGGGCCCTGGATTCTGTGTGGGCCCTGTGTTCATGTTGAGCTCTGTGTTCAGTGTGGGCCCTGTGTCAGTGTGGGCAGCTGTTGGAGTTCAGCAAGTTTTGAAGATAGTTGAGAGGCTGAAAAAGCCTAGAAAGGGGCATAAAATCAGGCCGAAGCTAAAAAAGGCCCCCATGAATCCAAGGAAGTGGAACAGGAGAAAGCTCCAAACAGACATTAGAGTTAATGGAAGGACAGAGACCATACTTTCCTTCCAGCCTGCCTGATATTTCCTTCAAGACTCAGCCAAGTCATTCAAAATTTTGTGGCTTAGTCACTGTTACTCCTAGATATTGAAGACCCCTCACACCCAGAGTACATCCTGTGCCATCTTTACAATCCCAGCTGAGGTTACCCCAGGGCAAGCGTGATCCCAGTTTGAAACCCAACTTGATAGAAACTAACTTTTATTTGTTTGTTTAGATACGTGGAGGGGGCTACTGAAGAGTCGCTGGATTCAGCTGATGAACTTTTAACAAAAGAACAAAGCGTTTATTAAAGAAGACAAGTTGAACTGCATTACAATATTTCTTCACCCACAACAATACCTTTACAGATATATACAGGTTTGTAAGGATAACACAAGTTAGAAAAGCTATCTTACACTCTAATGCTCACAGTAAATACAAAGTCCAATAGGCACCCTGCAGTTACATACACAGCACTCTGAAATCACGTGACAGTTGCCACCTCAACCAGATGCAATGGGTCTTTCCTCAAGTCCCCCAAACCCTTGCAACAACGTAAGCCAACTGCTCTCACTCAACTCCATCTTTCACGCAAAGGCTTTCAATCTCCATTCCTCACTTTCGAATCACCTCCTACATCAACACTTTCTCCCAGACGCCTTCCACAAAGCTTCACCTCCAGCGTTTCTGCTTCTGATGACCTTCTGCTCGGGGCCCCAAGATAAATCCAAACTGTTTCCATGCGTTCTCGCAGCACCGACTCAGCCGAAAGCAATATTTAACTTGCTGAGAGCAAAGTGTTACAGGGCCTCAGTTGTCTCTTTGGATCTTCTTGCCTCAAGCAAGCTGTTCTCACTTTAAATTTACATTCTGAGGCTTCAAACTTTAAAATTGAAGCTTGGAGCCTTCTTCTTCCCGTCACTCTTAGCTCCAGTTAACAGGAGCTTTTCCAGTTTTGTGTCCTTCCTTTAACTCGAAGGCCTGCTTGGGACTTTCCCCTGTTTGTCTCCCTTGGATTCTTGTGGCTTCCTTTTGCTTGGGCCTCGCTATCTGCGCCCTTCTGGGTTTTCCCAACCTCGAAGATAGCTTCAAAACCTGCCAAACTCCAACAGCTTCCAAATGAAAATGGCACTTTCTCGGTTTTCTGTGTGCGCCTGTGAGAGGACCTGAACTTCTAAGATCCTGTAGCCCAAATCTTCCACTCAAGTTCGTTTACCTTAGCTGCAACATTCGTAAAAACCCTCGTTGTAAATGCCAGCACCATTTTAAAGTGAAACTAAAACTCAATTTGACATGTTCTTAACACACAGATACAGGAATGCAAATCAAACTTAACCGGTAAAGCCAACATGCATTCCTAACACTGACAGACACCAAAATAACTCACTTAAACTATCTCAATTAGATAGCAGCCCTTGCCAATATCAGTGCCTCCACCAAGCATTGCTCAACTTGGATTCATCGACCGAGGAATGGTGCTCGCAGAAAAACTGCAGGAGTTATTTTCCGGTGTCATGTTGGGTCTGACTCCATGAGATCCCATGTGGTCTGGATCCAATGTAGGAAGGCCAAAGACTTTAATTTCTGAAGCACCATTCACCACTAAAGGACGACTGAACCCCGCCCCCGCCACCCGCCCCCCCTCATTGCCAATTGACAGCTGCTGAGTTGTAGCTACTAACAAAAGGTAATGGACTCCCACCGTGAAGTAGGGTACATAAAGATCCCACAAACAACAATGTTTGATGACCAGCTTTAACTTTTTTGCTTGAGGGGTCAATATTGTCATCAGGGGAGAACACTTCACACCTCCTTCCAACTGTGTGGATGTGATATTTTAGAGGCTTGGAGATTAGGGATCCAGGAAAATCAGATTGAAGAGATTTGACGAAGGGCTCGTGAGTAAATGGGGAGACTTTCTTTGGCTACAACGAGTTGTTGTGACCTGAACCGCGCTGACTGAATGTACGGTGGAAGCAGTTTCAATAGCAACCGTCAAAAGGGGAAGTTGATCAGGAGATGCAAAACTGGGGAAAGTTCAGAGAGGAAGGGGTCAGAATTGGATGGTACATTCAAAGAGGCAGGACACGCGCGATTGGAAAAAGGGCTCTTTCTCTGCTGTGTAGCTACAATTTAATCACAGCACATTGTTTCTAGAAAATCACTCCATTTTAATCATTGCTCAGGTTTTAATGCCACTGATTAATGAAAAACTTGCCTTGGAGACGCCTTTAATCGTTGATTCAATTTATTGTTGTTCCCAGTTACTGAATGACTAATTTAAGACGCCCAGTCCTAGCCAATCTCTTCCAGGAGAGTGTGATTATTAACTACAGAATACTTTCTTAATTCGTATAAATAGCGCCCGCACTCCGATCATCTCATTGTGACAGGGAGCAGCTCAGCAGATAATGATGAAAGCGTTGCTTTTAGTTCTTGTTGTCCTGGTACTGCTGCAGACCACCGCTGCTCAACAAAGATCCTTCCCTTCTGGTACCGGAGGTGAGTATATCTCTCAGAAGCAAATGATTGACAAAATTGTTTTCAACCCTGGTCCTGCATCTGTTCCCTCTCTACGTACTTCATCCCTCTCCATGAAAAGTCTCCGAGCCCGAGACTGGTGTGCATTTGATATCGGATCGTGATTTCTGCCAGATGTCCATGCCGCCTCAAAGGCTACGTATATCCAATTCGGAAACATCACCCGACAGTGACCTTGTCTCATCTGACCTGCCCCTGAAATCTTCATCCGGACATTGGTTACCTCTGGAGCTGCCAGTGCCAATATAAATCTGGCTGGGTCTCCCACATTATATCTTCCATAAAGTGAAGCCACACAGAGACCTGCTGCCTATGTCCTAACACTCACTGATCACCCTGTGCTCGTAGGACTATTTGTGATCCCCTTTAACCAACCGGTATCTCTATTTCAGATGTCACATTCTTGTTTTCAAATCCCTTTGGGATATTGACCCTCCCTTTCCCTATAATGCCCTCGAAACCAACAACCCTCTAAGATCTCTCCAATCCTCCAATTCCGGCCACTCGACAATCACCCATTTCACTCCCTCCAACATTGGCGGCCCTGCCTCCAGCCGCCTGGGATCCGAAACCCAGAATTAATTCTCTAAACCTCTCCACCCCCTCCCCGCACCCTCTACTCCTTTCAGGCGCTCAATGAAATCGTGCGTTCGAAAAATCTTTTGGCAAACTGCCCTAGTGTCTCCCTGTGTGAGTCGGTGACTGATTCAATTTGATAACGCTCCAGTGAAGCTCGCTGGGGCGCTATGATAGGTCACAGGGATATATACAACTGTGTGTTTTTGTTGTGCGAGATAAGGAAGTCTCTTATAGTGTAGATGAAGAGAAGATGTTCCCACCTGTTGCTGGTGACCCCCACTAGGTGTCCAAAAGGATAAGAGGTTCAATAAGGAATCCGTACGGGAATTGAGGAGAAACCTCTTTACCCAAAGAGCGGTCAGAATGTGCTACTCGCTCCAACAGGGAAAGGGTTGTGGGGAATAGTGTCCACACATTGAAGGGAAGGATAGTGTAAACGCATGTGCGAGACATGGGATTCCGTGTAAGACCATGTTGTCCATTACCCTCGCGTGAGTGTAACACAGAAAGACGTGGCTTTTGAATCAGAGAGTCACAGAGTGTGGAAGAGGCCCATCGGCCCATCGAGTCTGCATCGACACGTGAGAAACACCTGACCTTCCTACCTAATCACATTAACGAGCACTTGACCCATAGCCTTGAACGTTATGACGTGCCAAGTGCACATACAGGTACTTTTTAAAGGAGGTGACACGAATTTCTGCCTCTATACCAACAACCCCCTTTATCACGACCGCTTCCCCGACCCAGAAACAGTGACTAATGAGATCTTTCCCTGCTTGTTTTCAGAAGTCATGTACGGATGCCGCCAAATTGGCGGGGATTGCCAAAAGAACCAGTGCAAGAAGGAGTCAGACGAGATTCCCAACAAGTGTGCCGTGGGCTATCGCTGCTGCGTTTCTGAATGAGGACTGTGGCCAGTGAGGATGTGCCTCTGTCCGAGGCTCCGACAGCAGCTAACATGGATTGGCGTTTCATTCGGTCCCTAACCCTAACCCTAACCCTAACCCCCATGGCCCCTAACCCACTGCTTTCCAGAACCACGTGAATAAAGCCTCGCTGCATTGCTCACCGCCTCTTGTCCGTGTCACATTTCTCGCGTGAGCTGGCATGTGCTTCCATAAAGGCAAGGGCGTGGTGCGCGGTGGGGTGATGGGGTGTGCCAGGTAGCTGCAGGGTCACATTTCCACCTGGCAGATTCCACAATGCTCTGCTCTGTGTAAGACCTACATCCCAGGTTCACTCATCACCGCCTCTTGCCCCCACCGACAGGGCAGATCCACCACATCCAGCAGGTATGTGGTCCTGGGAGCCCTCAACAATTCCTTTGAAACCCAATGATGCCTCATGGCATCAGCGCGAACATGGCCATTGGTGGCACTAGCTGGTCTACGCCTCATGGCGCGGCCGCAGCTAATCAATGTATATAACGCACTGATGCACATCTGGAAGAAGCCCTCAGGGGAGCCGGAGTACAGGGAGCAATCTGGGTCAGTGCTATCAATGCCCAGCATGAAGACAGGCTCGGTAGCACCACCATTGAACGGGTTGACTGATTTGTGAAATACCGTGAACAGTTTTGGCCCTCTTATTGAAGGAAAGAAGTACTGGCATTGGAGTCAGCCCATAGAATGTTCACTAGGTTGATTCCGGGGATGGAGGGATTTATTTATGAGGAGAGGATGAGGCGGTTGGGCCTGTTCCCATTGGAGATTCGAAGATTTAGAGGTGGCCTTATTGAAAAAGATGAGATTCTTAGGGGGCTTGACAGGGTAGGATTATTTTTTTTATTCATTCACGGGATGTGGAATTCACTGGCTGGGCCAGCATTTATTGCCCATCCCTAATTGCCCGTGGAGAAGGTGGTGAGCCGCCTTCTTCAACCTCTGCAGACATTATGGTGTAGGTACACCCACAGTGCTGATAGGGACGAAGCTCCATGATTTTGACTCAGCGACAGTGTTAGAACGGCCGGTATATTTCCAAGCCGGGGTGGTGAGTTGCTCGGAGGGGAGCTTCCAGGTCTTGATGTTCCATGTGTTTGCTGCCCTTTTCCTGCTCGATGGCAGTGAGCATGGGTTTGGGAGGCGCTGTCGAAGGAGCTTTGGTGAATTGCTGCAGTGCATGTTTTCGATAGAACACACTGCTGCTATTGTGCGTCGCTGGTGGAGGGGGTGAATGTTCGTGGATGTGGTGCCAATAAAGTGGGCTGCTTTGCCCAGGAAGGTTATTCCCCCTTGTGGGAGAGTCTATGGCCAGAAGGCATAAACTCAGTGTAAGGGTCGCCCATTTAAAACAGAGATGAGGAGGAAGGTAGTCAATCTGTGGAACTCTTTATTGCAGGGGCCTGGAGAGGCTGGGTGGTTAATTTTCTTCACAACTAAGATAGCTGGATTTTTAATCAATAAGCGAATCAATGGTTATAAGGGAAAGGTGAGGAAAGCGGAGTTCAGGATTTTCAGATCAGCCATGTTCTCATTGAATGGCGGAACAGACTAGATGGGCCGAATGGCCTGCTTCTGCTCCTACACCTTATGGTTTTATAGGATAGACACCGAAAATTTGGGCCTGTGCCTCCTGTTGACAGGGTCAACAAATCCCATCATCCTCAACAACACACTTTCGGCAGGTTCATCTGACCATGATTACAGTATTGGTAGGAGTGCCCACCTCACGGTTTAAGTGCAGGCCAAGACCACTCTTTGCACTGATCGGACACACAAAATAAAATATCGAGACACAGGCTGATAGGGATGCTGAGGGAATGAATGAAAATGCTGCATATTTGAAAAGAATTTAATGCGATCAGGAGTTCCAAAAAGAGTTTTGCAGCCAATGACGTGTGCTACCATACAACAGTAAAGCTAAGGTTACACTAAATACTGTCTTAGCTACAAATTGGTGGCCTGCAATTTGAAATGAGTGCAAGTTAAACATGAATTCACAAGAGGGTTATTGTTGATTGTATAATATACGTTACACATACAACTAAGGCAGACGTGAAAAATTGGCATGTTTTGAGTGGGAGAATGTGAAGGAATTGGGGAGAGTGCAGGAAATTTTTCACAGGAATGGTTGCAGGGAAGAGGAACTTCAGTTCTGGGGATCGATTGAAAAAGTTCAGACTGTTCCCCTCAGAGAAGAGATGTTCGGGAAGAGAAATTTAAAAAAACTGTTCAAAATCATGAAGGGTCTGGCACAGAATCGATCGGGAGAAACTGTTCCCGTTGAGGGAAGAATCTAGAATCAGAGGGACAGAGGTTGCAGGCGAGTGATGAATTATTTTTACATTAATTGATAAAATACCCTACAGAAGGCACAGTATAGAGGCCATCAAGCTCAGTCGCAAAATCCATCAAAGCTCTGTCTTCCTCATAAAGGATTTCAGCTCCTCGCCTTTAAGAGTGTAACCGGATCTCCAGCCGGCAGCGGAACAGAACAAGCCTGAGTTTAACGGCACAGCCTCCAACAATAATGGCACAAGTCTGCCGGGATACTCCTCCACTCGGGTTGCATGATGCAGGTTCACCAACCTGATCTTCAAGTAACTGAAGCAGCTGAAGCAACTGTGTGCTTGCTTATTCTCAGCCTCGACTTTTCTTCAGCCTGCCCGTACCGCACCAATGGACTCACGTGATATCAGATGCTGTTGGTAAAACGGAGTTATTTTAAAATCCCTGAGCGAAACTTTAAACAACTGTCATAACCTTTAATTTCAAGTGTTATGTCTGAGATGCGACTCTAAATTCAGGAATCAGACCACCCGTTCTCGAAGTTTTACATTGAACTAAATAAACCCATCGATTTACGCTCCATTCCCCTCAATCTCAGACACCGCATTCCAGATCCGAACCCCTCTATGAACCCTCTCTCCCCCACACTATTAGGCAGTAGGTTCCTTAGCCTAACCACTCCACTGACCCTGCCTCCCGGAAACTTTCAGGCAGTGCGTTCCAGATTCTGACCCCTAGATTGACACTCACTCCCCGACAATCACAGGCAGCGCATTCCTGATCCTAAAAACTCGATTAACCATGACTCTCCCATACTCTCAGGAAGTGCATTTCAGATCCTCACACATCGATTGACCCTCACTTTACCACACTCTCAGACAGCGCATTCAGATCGTAACCCCACTTTTGACCCTCCCTCCACCGCACTCTCAGGCAGGCCATTCCAGATCTTAACCCTTCGATTGACCCTCCCTCCCCCACAATCTCAGACAGCATATTTCAGATCCCAACCCCTTATTTGACCCTCCATCCCCCACAATCTCAGGCAGCTCGTTCCAGATCCTAAAATCTCGCTGCGTAAATAAAGTTTCTCCTCATGTCTCTGTCGCTCGTTTACCCATCGCCTACAATCTGTGTCCCTCTACTTCGCGATCTTTCCCCCAATGGGAACAGTTTGTCCTATACCGCCAATCCCCTGAAACCCTCGTGATTTTGAACACCTCGATCCAATCTCCTTTCGACCTTCTTTTCTCCGAGGCGTACAGTCCCAACTTCTCCAATCGATCCACGTCACTGAATTTTCTCATCCCTGGAACCATTCTCCTGAATCAGATCCGCACTCTCTCTCCACAATTCCGTACATCCTCGCTAAAGTGCCCAGAACAGGACACAATTCTCCAGCTAATATAAATGCCACATACAAGTTCCACATAAGCTCCTTAGTTTTGTGATCTGTCTTCATGTAACTAAACCCTAAAATGTTGTATACGTTATGACATTGGAAAACTGTGCACTTTACTCACCCAATCTAAGACATTAAAAACCAAGAAGTTATGGACCAGTCTTTTTGAAATGCAACCTGGCAGTGGAAATTCATCAGAACGACTCATAGGGCAGGAAATTTCAGTCATAGTGCCGGGGCCGGCCCGACACGCCGATGTGTAAAATTTCACTTAAACAAACACACGCGCACACACATTCAGTTTCACACATACTCAAAGCTCTCTTTCTCTCTCCTTCACTCACAAAAATATAGATGAAGATCGCCAGACGGACGCACAATGACTCTCACACACGAAAAAATGCGTACACACGCCCACACCAACACCCACTCCACTCACACACACATACGCGCACACTCACAGACTCAAAGACACAAATGAAGATATACTCAAGGAGAGGCACAAAAACACTCTGAAATGCACAAACAGTATACACACAAACAGCTACACACACACAAACATACACACTCAATCTTACACACATACAATCTCACGCCCTAACACAAACACTCACAGAGACTCACAGACACACTCATACACTCACAGAGACTCACAGGCACATAAACACACACACACACTTACATACAAACCCACACAAACACACATTCACAAACGTACACACACGCTCTTTCACAAACTCACAGTCGCAAACACAAACACACACTCACACAAACACAGTCACAAAAGCACACACGCTCACACACATACTAACACAAGCACATTCACAAACACACGCAAGCACAAACACACACGCTCACGCACATATTCACACATGCACACAGTCACAAAAACACACACATGCACACTCGCACACTCACACAAACACCTGGTCACAAACAGACACACAAACACACACGCTCACGCACATACTCACACAAACATATCATCGCACGCACACACACATACAGACTCGCACACAAATGCACATACACAAACATTAGATACACAGCCATATTAGACACCAAATGACACAGGCACTCACGAAAAGACAGCCTGTGAGGGTTAATAAGCTTTGAGATGTTAGTGCAGAAATTTTCTGACATCCAACCACATCCTCCACAGCACAACCACTTCTGCTAGCATGGCGGTACCCCGACGCAAATAAGAAATGAAACACGGTCAAGAGGCGGTCATCAATGAAGCCAGTTTTATTCACATGACTCAGAAAGCAGTAGTTCAGGGGGAACGAAGGCGTACACATCAAGCGAATCCGGAATTCAAGTCAGCTTCCAGCGGGGAATCAGGCAGTGTCTCCATGCGTTTCACACCCCCTTCAGGGCGCCCGCTGCTTCTTGCAGCACCCGGAAGCCTCGATGCACCTGTAGGTCGCCTGGCTTTCACCCGCTTTACACTGAGTGATAGTGCAGTGCCACCCAAGGCTTTGACATCCCAGCGTCACACGTGAAAGGCACAAAAGGAAGAGTCAGTTGTGGCCCCATTCGCACATCGCCATGGATTGCTGCAAGAGAAAGAGAGAATGCCAGGGGCAAGGCAGGGCAGCGGGACCAGATGGGGGCGCTCCTTCAGACAGCCAGCGCACGCTCGAGGGGTTGACTGGCCTCCTCCTGCAATGTAAAGATGCCGTGAAACTGTGGTGGCTCTCGACTTGCGCAGAACAGGATTATGCCAGCAGTTTTATATTTCGGACAACCCTTCTGCTGCCACGTATCTGTCCACCTCGCATGACCCTTGGGCTACCTGCTCCTCGATGTTACAGAAAACGATTTAACGCTACCCAAACTCCAGTCAATGAATGTCACCAACAAGTGGCATGTTAGCCACCTTCCCTCGGAATCCAAAAGCTTTGCCAATCGCTGTACACTCGGCTATCAAAATCTCTGGTGGTGGTGGGATGTTGGTTATCATGGACCAGAACCTGAACTGGGTCATCCATATGAATACTGTGGTTACAAGAGCAGGTCAGAGGCTGCAGATTCGCTGCGACTCCCTCCGTAACAGCGCTGTGGGTGTACCTACACCACACAGACTGCAGCGGTTCAAGCAGGCGGCTCACCACCACCTTCTCAAGGGGAAATTAGGAACGAGAAATGAAGCCAGTGAAAAAGAGGAATAATAAATTCTGTGAGGAGCAAATGACCCACCTTGGCTCTCCCGCGGCTGTCCACCATCTTTAAGTCAGGAGTGGGGTGGGACATGCTCCACTTGCCGGGATGCGCGCGGCTCAGGCCGCTGCTGAACGCAGCCCTTGCCCTCCACATGGCTCTGAGGTCTGGTTTCACTCCTTGGAATTCTGCGCCGGCCCTTATCTGTCAGGAGATGCCGCACCTCACACGCCAGGTCAATGACTGTGAGCTGGAGTGTGGGAGGTAGCTGCTATGGGTGCAGCACTACGAGAGACACTCATAGGTGTGCACATTGCACTCCGCACACAAAGTGTGTCCTGATGGATGAATTTCATTTGTGTACACTAAAGGATATTGTACACAATGGGTCAGGTTCAGAATCCGGAAATAGAATGGTCAGGGTCAGAGTCCAGACACATCAGTGTCACGGTCAATGTCAGGACACAGCAGGGTCAGTGTCAGGACACAGCACGGTCAGTCTCTGGACACAGCATGGTCAGTATCCTGACACACGATAGCTAGCAACTGGACGCAGGATGAACAAGGTCAGTGTCCAGGAACACGCTGGTCATTGTCAGGACACAGTACGGTCAGTGTCAGGACACAGCACGGTCCATATCCGGACACAGGAGGGTCAGTGCCAGTGCCCGGACAGAGCAGGATCAATATCCGGACACAGAAGGGTCAGGGTCCGAATTTGGAATTGTCGGGGTGCTGAAACAGAAGTTTCAGGGCCTGGAAATGGAATGTGAACTTGAAATGTCTAAGCATAAGTTCTTGAGGAGAAATTGTGGAGACTGGAGCGCACAATTAAACTGATCCTTTTGATTGAAATATTCAAAATGCCAACTTATATCTTTCGTCAATTTTTAAAAATCCATTCATGGGATGTGGGCGTTGCTGGCTCGACCAGCATTTATTGCCCATTCCTAATTTTCCCTTGCTCAGAGATTGTTTAAGAGTCAAACCCTCCCCATCCCATTGCTGCGGGTCAGGAGTCACATGTAGGCCAGGCTGGCTAATGATGGCAGAAATCCTCCCCTAAAGGACATTAGTGAATGAGATGGGTTTTTACGACAATCGACAATAGTTTCATGGACATCATTAGACTTTTAAATCTAGATTTTTATTGAATTCTAATTCCAACATCTGCAGTGGTGGGATTCCATCAATGGCGCCCCAGATCTTTATCCTGGCTCACTGGATCATTACCCCAGCAACAATGACATTACAAAATCACCTCTCCTGCAGGGAGCATTGTGCATCCAAATGTTGCAGTTGGTGTTAAAGTCCACACCAAACAAAATGTAACTAACTGGCAGTGCTGGCTCAGGGATAACATATCCTCTTCCTCTCTCTATCAATTGCTGTGATACGGCAGGTGGTATTTACCAGGCTGATCAACCTCCCTAGGGAAACTTGGACAAGCTATCGCGACAATTTTGCAATTTGCATTAATTAGGTCCTGGCTTGTGCACTGAATTCAAAAGTACTGAGTCCACTATCGCCTATTAACAACAACAAAAAAATACTTCAACACACGCAAAAGGTTACAGTTACACAGTTTAACAGTTCCCCAGATTTCTACTTTAACCAAACTCCCAACTACACAGCCACTTTAAAGCAAC
>NW_027596149.1:120000-205000 GCF_964194155.1 Cetorhinus maximus
TAGGCCTGCTGTTTGGTTCCTTTACCACTTGCCGCAGGCGAGGTGATCTGGTCACCATAGACCTCACATGTAGCACTGTTTACAATTCCGGCATGGAAGTACCTTGGTTAGATGTGTCCTTCAAGGTCGGCTAAACTGGATAAGCCGTGGCGATATCGAACCACTCTTGGTGTTGGATATTTCAGTGCCTCACTCACTGAAATGTGGCTGATATTGCTGACTCATTCCCAATGGATGAGGTGATACGGTCTGTCCGTAAGCATGATCCAGGACATACTGTCACTTGCCGTTTCCTCACACCACCTTGCTCTCATGCACACATGTCCATCCTTGGCCTGCTGGAATGTTCCAGTGAAGCTCAACGCAAACTGGGGGAACAGCAACTCGTCTTCCAACTAGGCACTTTACAGCCTTCCGGACTGAATATTGTGTTCAACAACATTAGATGATGAACTCTCTCCTCCATCCCCACCCTCTTTCCGATCCCCCTATTTTCCAATAATTTATACACATATTTTCTTTTCCCAACTATTTCCATTATTTTTAAATGTATTTCCATCCTTTGTTTTATCTCTACCTTTTAGCCTATTTCGATCACTTGCCCCCACACCACCCCCACTTGTTCAGGTTTTCAGGGCTGCAAGGTGTAAACATTGCCCTGGCGTTTCATGACCTCCCCTATATCAGTGACACAACAATCCGAGATAGAAATGAGGCACGGACAAGAGGCGGTGACCAAGTATGGTGTAACCGAGGGAAATGGAGACGGGAAATGAGCACAGTGCTCCGAGTGTGGTCTAAGCAAGAGATACAGAAATCAGAGCTGTGCACCGTGCTCCAAGTGTGCTCGAACCGAGGGATATGGAGACCAGAACTGTGCACAGTGCTCCGAGTTTGGTCTAAACGAGGGATATGGAGACCTGAACCGGGCACAGTGCTACAAGTGTGGTCTCCCTGCTAAATATGGAGACTGGAATTGTGCACATTTCCCCAAGTGTGGTATAACCGAGGGAATTGTAGACCAGAAAAGTGCACAGTACTCCAAGCGTAGTCCTACTGCCTAAATATCGGGACTGGAACTGTACACAATGCTCCAGGTGTGGTCTAACCGAGGGAAATGGAGATCATAAATGTGCACGGTGCTCCAAGTGTGGTCAAAATGCGAAATATGTAAACTGGAACTGTGGACAAAGCTCCGAGTGTGGTCTAACTGAGGGAAATGGGCATAAGAAATTTAGAACCAAGATGGGCAAATGGAGTTAAGGTAAAGATCACATATGAACTATTTGAACGTCAGTAAAAGCAGTTACGGGTCTGAATGGCCTCCTTCTGTTTCTATGAATGCTTCCACAGATTAACTACTGTGAGAGGCACTAGCCTCCTTACAAACCTATTGCATACATTCCTTTGTGTCATCTGCAAATTTCGAGACATTGCTTTTAGTTCCCTCATCTAAATCATTGACATATATTGTTAATAACCGGGGCCCCATCTCCAATCCCTGCGGTACCCCAATAGTCACTGCCTGCCATTCGGAAAAATATCAGTTTCTTCGTGCTCTTTGTCTCCTGTCTTCCAACAAGTTTTTTATCCATCTCAATACACTACCCCCAATCCCATGCGCATTAATTTCACACCCTAATCTCTTACGTGGGGCTTTGTCGGAAATCTTCTGAAAGTCCAAATAAACCACACCCAGAGGCTTCCCCTCATCAAATCTACTAGTTACAGCCTGGAGAAATTCCAGTAGATGCGTCAAGCATAATTTCCCTTTCAGTAATCCACGCTGAATCTGTCCGATTCTGCCACTGTTTTCAACGTTCTCAGCTATTAAATCTTTTATAATGTACTCTAGAATTTTCGCCTCTAACGACGTCAGGGTGACTGGACTCTAATTCCCTGGTTTCTCACTGCCTCCCTTTTTAAATAGTGGGGTTACATTAGCTACCCTCTAATTTTTAGGAGCTGTTCCAGAGTCTATAGAATCTCGGAAGCTGACCACCAATGCATCCACTATTTCGAGCGCCACTTCCTTAAGCACTCTGGGATGTAGATTATCAGGCCCTCGGGATTTACCCGCCTTCAATCCCATCAATTTCCCCTGGAAAATTTCCCTTCTAACACTGAATTATTTCAGAACCTCCCACTCACTAAACTCTGTGTTCCCCAAAATTTCTGGTATGTTATTTGGGTCTTCCTTTGGTAAGGCAGAAACAAAGTATATATTTAGTTGACCAGCCATTTCTTTGTCCCCCATGACAAATTCCCCAGATTCTGACTGTAAGGGCCCTACATTTGCCTTCAGCAATCTTTTTCTCTTCACATGCCTATGGAAAATTTTAGAGTAAGAGTTTATGTTCCCCACAAGCTTACTCTCATGATCTATTTTCCACTTCCTCATCAATTCTTTGCTGAATTCTAAACAGGTCCCAATCCTCAGGCTTGCTGTTTTTTCTCGCAAATTTGTATGCCTCTTCCTTGGATCTAAAGCTATCTCTAATTTCCTTTGTAATACATGTTTTTTCCATTTTTCCTGTTTTACTTTTTCACCAGACAGGAATAAATAATTGCTGCAGTCCACCCATGCGCTCATTGACTGTTATCCATTGCCTATCCAGCGTCCTCCATTTAAGTAACGTTTCCCAATCCTTCATAGTCAACATGCTCCTCACACCATCGTAGGTTTCTTTACTAACAATCGGGACCTTAGTCTCAGAATCAACAACGTCACTCTCCATCTTGATGAATAATTCGATGGTGGGTGATGCGGGTGGGGTAGGTGTGAGGATCTCATCATCATAAGATAGTCATCAGAAAATCCAATAGGGTTTTCAGGAGAAGCTTCTTCACCCAGTGAACCATAAAAATAGCAATCTCACTGCTCACCACCCCCACCCCCCATTGGTGGCTTGCTAAGTGTTTGCGTCTGAGGCGGAACTGCCCGGTCACGAGTCGCCATCCTGCCTAATGGAGGACGTGGCTCAGTAGGTGATGTTCCTGCCTCTTGGCTGGGAGTTTGCGTGTCAAGTCCCGCTCCGTGACATGTCAGCCTTGGGCGGAGAGGACGTGGCCTGGTTCGAATTGGACGGTATCCAACACGTTAAACCTTCCATCATGCTCTCGCTATTATTCAAAGGGGTAAAGTGTGTGAGTCCGTGTGTGTGAGAGTGCGAGAGTGTGAATGTGTGTGTCTGACTGTGTAAAGTGTCTGTGAATATGCAAAGTGTGTGTGAGTGAGTGTGAGAGTGAGAGTGTGTGTGTGAGGATGTGTGTCTGAGAGTGTGTGTGTGTGTGTGTAAGAATGTGTGTTTATGTTTGTGTGTGTTAGTGTCTTTGTGTAGGTGTGTAAAGTGAGTGTGTGGGAGTGAGAGTGAGTGTTTGAGTTTGTGTGTGAGAGTGTGTGTGTGAGAATGTGTGTGTATGTTTGTGTGTGATAGTGTTTGTGTGAGTATCTGTGTGTCAGTGTGTAAAGTGAGTGTGTGGGAGTGTGAGAGTGAGTGTGTGAGTTTGTGTGTGAGTGTGTGTGTGCGATTGTGTGTCTGTGAAAGTGTGTGTCCGTGTGTGTAAAGTGTTTGAGTGTGTGAAGTGTGTATGAGTGAGTGTATGTGAGTCTGTGTTTGTGAATGTGAGTGTTTAAGTGAGTGCGAGTATGTGAGAGTGATTGTGTGAGAGTGAGTGCGTATGTGAGTGTGTTTGTGCGTGTGTGTGTGTAAATGTGCGTCAGGGGATGATGCAATCTAGCAACACTGTGTGACACCCTGTGGATAGGCATGAGGAATTAACTGTTCCAGAAGTTCGAATACACACTCACGGCCTATCGGTGGGACAGCCTACATCTTCCGCACTACCCCCAGGATTATGTAGCCTGGTGCCTTCACCTGATCCTTGAAATCACATGGTGTGAATCAGCTGGATGGTGATGGTAGAGTGGGGGTGATATGCCGGGCCATGAGGTTACAGGATGGTGTTGAATACAATTCTGCTGCTGCTGCTGGCCCGGGGCATCTCATGCCTGCCCCGTTTGGAGCTGCTGGAACTGCTCTGAATTTAAAACAAAAATAAAAATAAAAATACTTTGAAAAACTCTGCTCTGAATCAATCCCGTTTAACATGATGGGAGTTCCAAACAACGTAATGGCGTGTGTTCTGACGATTTATCTTCACTGGGGCTGTGCGGTAGTCACTCCTCCCCTTGCCACCATAGGCAGAGAGAACTGCAGCGGGTTGATTAGCGAGGACGCGCTGAAATTAAACTTCCCCCTCTTGTTGGTTCTCTCAGCTCCTGCTGCAGGCCAAATCTGACAGGTATGTCCTTCAGGGATCGACCAGTACGTTCAGGCGTGGTGTTACCAAGCCACTCTTTGTGACGCACATTCAAGGCTCCCACCACTCCCCCCTCGACTAGATGACATCCTGTGTCGCATTGTGCTCAGATGTCTCCCAATTGTTGATTGTCATGGAGGAGAACAGGTTGATCACCCGAGGGAGTGAGGGAGGGTGGGAATCAGAATGAGATGTCCTTGTCTCTCTTCAGCTTCATGACATGTAGGGTTGGGGGTAGGGATCAGTAATCAAGAGGAAACTTTCTTTCCTGAGTTTGATCTCTTGTTTTGAGTCTTCATAGATGCTGTAGGCAAGGTTGAGGTTTCCATTATTATTCTTTGAACTTAAATTGGCGAGGCCAGCATTTATTGCCTAAGCCTAATTGCCCTTTTTCAGAGGCCATTTTCAAGAGTCAGCCACATTGCTGTATGTCAGGAGTCACATGTAGACCAGACCGGTTAAGGATGGTAGACTTCCTTCCCTAAAGGGCAATAGTGAACCAAATGGGATTTTATGACAATTGGTAATAGTTTCGTTGGTCAATGTTAGAATTGTTACCTCTAGATTTTTGTTGAATTCAAATTCCACCATCTGCCATGGCGGGATTCGAAGCTGGGTCCGCAGAGCATTACCCTGGGTCTCTGGGTTAACAGCCCAGTGGGAGAACCACTATGCTACCGCCCCCACCCATGGCCTCCCTATGTCCTACCAGTGTGCCCTCATACCTTGAGGGTCTGCTTGGTAGAACATACCCAGGGATCACAAGGGGTGAACCTGGGGCATTAGCCATTAGGTACGAAACTGTGGGGGTGACTGTTTTGGCTCTACTGAAAGCCGGTGTGGCCTGCCACATCATGATCTCCCCTCCCTCCCTGTAGATAGGGTGACACACCGATCTGAGTGAGAAATGAGAAACCGATAAGAAGTGGTGATCAACACAGCCAGTTTTATTCACGTGATTCAGAAAGCAGAGGGTCATCGGCCATTGGACCTACGGAATGTAGTAGAGCCTGAATGACAGAAATTCCGGTTCGCTTCAGTCGGAGCCTCAGTCGGGTCTCGCGGCGGGACATAATTCCTCCGGATTACTCCAAGAGGTTGGCAGCACCTGAACATGAACAGGAGGTTTGATTTGTCTTAACATGGGAATCTGCTACAGAAACTTCCAACCTCATCACACAGCACGATAGGGGCTTGTTTGGAATCAGTAAGAATTATCTCATTAGTGACTCTGGTCAGAACCGCTGGGCGTCCATGTGCACCTGAACAAGGTGTGGGCTAGCCAACGCACATGGAGACCAGAACTGTGCACAGCGCTCCACGTGTGGCCTAACCGAGGGGTATGGAGACCAGAACTATTGACAGTGTCCGAGTATGGTCTAACCGAGGAATATGGAGACCAGAAATGTGCTATGTGCTCCTAGTGTGGTCTAACCAAGAGATATGGAGAGCAAAACTGTTCACAATGCACTAAATGTGGTCTAACTGATATATATGGAGTACAGATCTGTGCTCAGTCCTCCGAATGCGGCCCAACCGAGAGCAATGGAGACCAGAATTGTGCACAGTGCTCTAAGTGTTATCGAAAAAGGGATATGGAGCCCAGATCTGTGTGCAATCAGAATGATACAATTTATGCGACAACTTCATGGAATTTCACACGTTGCCTCATGAGAGCATGTTAGAAAAATGAATTGACACAGGGTCTCATGAACAGGTATTAGTGGCAGGTGATGCAAATCTCACTCGAAGAGTTTGGATTGAAGGCCAATCTCCAGGGAGGAGAGAGGGGTGGATAGTGTTACAGTGGGAACTTGCAGTTTTGGTCCCAATCAGCTGAAGACACGGTCGCCAATGGCAGGCCAGTTAAAATCTCATAATGGGCAGGAGGACAGAATTGGTGGTGCGCAGTTATCTGGAAGATTTATTGAGATGGAGGAGATTGCAGGTAGACAGACGGGCGAGACCATGGAGAGATTGGGAAACATTCTGTATGATTAGTTCAAGATATCACCAAGGGGCAGCATGTGGATGGGAAAAACGAGGTGGCTGAGGAAAGCTCCTCGGTGGTTGATAGTTGAGGTTGGGTCATTAAAAATAAAGTGCCCAGCTTTGAACAAGGCTTACACTGCGGCTGACAGCTTTCTGTTTGGAAAGGGTTTTAATGGTCATGGAACGAAGATTGTCCAATGGTATTAAGACAGCTGTCAGCCGTGATCCAATTAAATGAGACTACAGGATTTTAGGGGCTGATTGGCCAATTCCTGTTTCAGCGAATGTTTCTAGATTTTGGAAACTGAGAGATAACGTCTGTGGATGACCTGCCGATAAGCTTGGTCTCCATCAGCACCAGCAGTCCCAGCACCTAGAGCAATGCTTTAAACGTCATCACCTGAGCTCGCCAGAGTCACAGTGAGATGACTGGTGTACGGATGCTCTTTATATGAACTGAGGGAGAATTCTGTCGCTAATAGTCACAGACACACGGTGAGGATTGGCTCAACTTTGTGCACGTCAAAGGAAGACTTCACTAACTGAGACCAACAGTAACTGGAATCCACGTCCAAATTTGCCTACCAAACCGTATTATATTAATCAGCACAGACACTGATATGTGAAATGATTGACGAGGTGAAGGTTTAAAGGAATTCTTCACTGCAACAAATTTAGAATCATTCAGCAGTGGTAAGGGCCATTTGGCCCATCGTGTCTCTGCTGGTTCATTGAGAGCGTTACCGAATTATGCCTCCTCCATCACTTCTCTTCCCCTATCGCCTTGCCATTATGTCCCCTGTCAATTATTGATGCAATTCTTCTTTTGAAAGTTTCCATTGAATCTGTTAACTTTTCGGGCAGCACATTCCAGATCACAACAACTCGTTGTGTCATAAAATAATTCTCTATATCTTCCCTCAAATTACTTTGTGAATTATCATCAATATATTTCTACTGATATCCCAATCTCCCACCCTGGAATAGACCCCACTGCCACTACTGGAAGAAGAGTTGTGGAGTAACAAATGATGCCATGGGACCAATATTTATCTGGCGATCAGTATCAATGATACAGATTCTCCAGCCATTTTTCCACCGGTGTTTGAGGGAGCTTGCTGCGGGCAAATTGACTTCCATATGTTCAGTCTGACACAAGTGATGACATTTGAACACTAATTCACCACCTTGTTCTGAACTCTGGTGCATTCTGCTGTTCAGCTGCTTCTCCAGATTTCCTCTCTTGTGCTTGACGTAATGCCTCCAGGCGTCATGTACTCTGGGCTTGAAGTTGGAGGCATTCTGAGCCAGCCCCTCCAGACCACGGTTGGGGCTGCCCCGCCGGTGCGTACAGGCCATTCCTGGGGATGATGATAGCCCCGGACTGGGGATAATGTCTGTGAGCTCCAAGTCTGCGAGTGTGTGACTGCGTTTGAGCGGGAAGATGCCAATGTACCCCAAGCATTTCCTGACCTCCCCTCCCCACCACATTCAATACATTGACGCTGCCGCACTGAAGTGTCCCCAAGGGGCGGTGAACAATGCACTTAGTTGTTGTCACGTGCTTCAATGAGCAGTGGGGCAGGAGTCATTGGGTATACACAAAGTGTCCATGGAACACATACACCGGACTCCCAGCCTCCCACTCCAAAGCCCCTCTCCAGCCCAGTGCCACGAACTGGCCATGCTGCATACTGACCCCCAGACTCCCGCTGTTTTCTACAGTGCCTGCTTCCTTGGCTGCACGTCCCCAACAACAAAACTTTCCCATGACCTCACACCACTTAAATGGCTCCTGGTACCATGGTGCCATGGTCATTGTCCCCCTGAACTCTGCAGCTGCCGCTTCCATCCTTACAGGCCGCAAGAGCCTGTTGCACAATCGTGAAGCCTGAGGCACCTGCATTTCTACCTCCTGAATCCCCATGCCTCCCTCACTCGCAGCCACGCCCTCCTTTCCCTGACCACTAAACAAATCGGAAGACCCTGCTTGGATAGTATGACTGTCTCCTAGTAAAAAGTGCCCAGGTAAATGTCCCAATCATTGAGGCATTAATTTGACTGCAGATGGGCCTCCATCTCACAGTCTCTCTCCCCCTCCCTCTTTGTCACGCAATGTCTCCCTCCATTTCCCCCTATCTCGCACTCTCTCTCCTCCCACCACCGTCTATGTTTATCTGCAACTTTCCTTATTCCCACCATTTCTGAATCTCTTGCTCAGTTCCTCCCTCTCTCCCTCTCCATATCTCGATTACTATCTCTTTATCTTTTTTCATTCATTCACGGTCTGTGGGCTTCACCGGCTAGGTCCAGAATTTACTGCACAACCCAATTTCCCTCTTGAGATGGTGGTTGGTGAGCCGCCTTCTTGAACCGCTGCAGTCCGTGTGGTTTATGTCCAACCACTTTGTTGTAAGGGAGAGAGTTCCAGGATCGCGCTCTGTTCTCCTGTGTCGCTATTTTTGTCACCTTTGCAACCCCTTCCCCATCTAGACCTTGCACTCATGCTAATTCTCCGTCTCTCTCTCTCTCACTCTCTCTCTCTCTCTCTCACCCTGTCTTGCCCATCTGCCCAGATGGTTAAATATTTATAATTTTAGGCCCCTGCTGGTTTGTTAATAATTTTCCCCAGAAGCGGAACTGCCCTTTCCCCAGTCGCCGTCCTGTCTGACTCCGGTTAGGAATGAGCTGTCCCTGGATATGATCCAGCAGATCACTGCTTGCCTGTGTGAACAATACACAAACCCGCAACTACTGAGTGTCCACATATCATCAGATTAATTCATCTAATGCTGTGAAATAATGTGGGGAGATGTTTTATCACCAGTGTATATTTCTACATTTGTTTATATATGGGATATGAGCATCACGATCAAGGCCAACATTTGTTGCCCATCTGTAATTAGCTCTTGAGAAAGTGGTTGGTGAGCCGCCTTCTTGAACCGCTACAGTCCCGTGTTGTGTAGGTACACCCACAGCGCTGCTAGGGAGAGAGTTCCAGGATTGGACCCAGCGACAGTGCACTAACAGTGATACAGTTCAACTGGGGATGGTGTGTGTCTTGGAGGGAACATTTGAAGATTGTCCTCCCATGTGCCGACTGCCC
Source organism: Cetorhinus maximus (assembly GCF_964194155.1). Taxonomy (NCBI): domain Eukaryota; kingdom Metazoa; phylum Chordata; class Chondrichthyes; order Lamniformes; family Cetorhinidae; genus Cetorhinus; species Cetorhinus maximus. Next base: position 129,422 of record NW_027596149.1, read on the forward strand.
TTGTCCTTCCAGGTGGTGCGGGATCATGGGTTTGGAAAGCACTATTAAAGAAGCCTCGATGTGTTGGTGCAGTGTTTCTTGAAGAAGATACACACAGACGCCATTGTGTACCAAATGGAGAATACAGGCCAATTCTTTGACCCGGTGCCATGAGGCTTCACGAGATGCGGGGTGAATGTCGAGTGTACCCAGAGACGCCCCCTGCTGACTGTATGACAATGAACTTCCACCTCTGGTCAGCCGGCCCTGCCGCTGGGGATGATTATTCTCAGGGACTGTGATGGGGAAGTCTGGGCCATTGGATTTAGGTTAACATTTGTTGAGTATCTATGTCAGGCCGTTGATCGACTTGTCCGTGGGACAATTCTCCCAATTTGGCGTTCCCTTCAACACTCAAGTGCTGATCAGACGTAATTTTCACTCGAGAGCATGTGTGGCCTCCTCGCACCCACTTCCGCTGAATGCGGGCTGTGGACACATTGGGACAAAGCGGCACAAAGTTAAATTGCTGCCCTGCCCAGGGGCCTAGTCTCTAGGTCGGGGCACTGGAGATTCTGAAGGAGGAGTGCAGAGGCAGAGTGATGCCCTGCAGAGGCGGAGCTGACTGACTCCAGGTCACCATCCTGCCCCTCTCCTCCATCAACAGCTGGCACTGTCCTCCCTGGCTCACAACCTCCTCCCATTCGCCATCCGGACCAGGCGGAGGTCCAGCATGATGACAATCGTCAAGAAATCTCATCGTTCCGGTGAATGCGGGAAGGTGTCCAACATAGTCGAGCAGCCCGGCAATGACCATGTTCAGGCGATGCCTGCTGGAAGCACTGGATTATGATCCTGTGACTAAAAGGGCATCTCACACTCAACCTGGTCAAAGTTGGATTCACTGCGCAAGATCCGGCCTGGGCCACACTGGTGGACCGTCAGCTCCTGAATTGGTCTACCTGCGTTACCGTGTCCAACAGGCTACAACTCATGGATTCACCCACACACTGCCTGGTGCACACAAGTCCATGTCCTGAGTCCATAAGCCTGCCTTTGCCCCGTTCCCCTAAAAACATTCTCCATCTTAGCTTTAAAGACAGCAACTTACTTACACTGATTGCCATTTGTGGAAGAGAGTTCCAACTCGCTGCTACCCTTTGAATGCCTGTATGTCCCTTTGCGAGACTCACCAAGCAGCGAGAATATCTTCTACATATCCAACTTCGCTCTATTCTACCAGAATATTTAAGATTCTTAACCAATGGGAACAGTGCTTCTGGCTTCCGTTCAACAAACTAACGTTAGCTTGTAACCTATATTTTCATTCTTCTCCAAGTGCGGACTGTTCCTGACTGTCCTGCAACGAATTCCCCATCACATGCGCCCTATCCATAGAAATCGATTCCTCAGACTATTCCTCTAAGCAGTCAGGATTCACTTTTTGGCTCCTGCTTAATGCTGATGCTGGACCCATTGGAGCCCAAATGAAAAGTGCGGCCAAATGCGATCTCAGTTCATACCTCCTCTTTTCCATCTCCTTAAAGATGCATGAAAGCAATTTTACTTTTAAAGAGATGCCAATTCAAGGCATCTTATCAATATTCCAATAATACATACTTATCAAGGAATTTCATCACTTACAATATGCACAGTAGAATTGCTATCTTAAGCAACAATAATTACACAAATATATCAATGAGGTGATTCCTATCAAGGTTAGAACATCATTTTCTTTTCGATATGCCTGGTTCTGCTCTTGACACTCTCTACTGCATTTTTCAGTGAATCAGGCGTGATCGATTGCCTTAAAAGTTATGGTAGTGTCAGGAAAATGCCAGGCCATGGCCTTGCAGATTGTGTTTGAATTTAATTTTGCTGCTGCTGATGACCCAGAGCTCCTTGTGGAAGTTGAGATTTGAGCTGTGTGGTCTCTTCTGAAACTATCCCATTGAAAGCAAAGAGTGTGAGATAACACAATGGAGAGTTTTCTCAGTGAGAAGATAGGATTCCGTCATCACCAGGACTTAGCGGTGGTCATTCCAACCAACACCGCCAGGGACAGATGCATCTGCAGCAGGTAAATTTGTGAGGATGTTGTCGAGTAGAAACTTCCTGCTTGTTCGTTCATCTGCCTCAGGCCTCTTCAGGCTTTCAGGGCTCGGTCTCCTGGGTCTGTAACGGTGACCCTGAGCCACTCTTGGTGATGAAAATGCAGACTCACAGCAGGGAACATTATGTGCCCTTGATACACACAGTGATTCTTCCAACTGGTGTTTAACATGGAGCAGTAGAGATTGATCAGATTCGGGAGAATGGTATGTGGGAGTCAGCAGGGCGTTCCCATTCTCCTGTTTGCCCCCCTGTCATGAGATATGATAGAGAATGGATCAATGTTGAGCACTCAAAGAACAAAGAACAAAGAAAAGTTCAGCGCAGGAACAGGCACTTCGGCCCCCAATCCTGCGCCAATCGTACTGCCCTCAACTTAAACATTTTGCACCTCTGGAGTCCGTATCCCTCTATTCCCATCCTATTCATGTATTTATCAAGCTGCCTCTTAAACAGCACTATTGTACTTGCTTCCAACACCTCCTCTGGCAGCGAATTCCAGACCCGCAATACCCTCTGTGTCAAAAACTTTTCTGCACAACTCCGTTGTAGTTTTCTCCTCTCACCTTAAATCTATGTCCGCTAGGAATTGACTCTTCCACCCTGGTAAATAGCTTCTGACTATCTACTCTGCCCATGCCACTCATAATTTTGTAAACTTCTATCAAGTCGCCCCTAAATATCCAACGCTCTAGTGAGAACAATCCGGGTTTCTACAACATCTCCGCACAGCTACTAACCTTTAGACCAGGCAGCATCCTGGTAAACATCCCCTGCACCCTCTCCAACGCCTCCATATACTTGTGGTAATGTGCTGACCAGAATTGCACACAATATTCCAAGTGTGGCCTTACCAAGTTTCCATACAGCTGCAGCATGACTTCCCAGCTTTTATACCGAATACCACTGCTAATGCAGGCAAGCATGCCATGTGCCTTCCTGACTACCTTATCCACATGTATTGCCACTTTCAGTGACCTGTGGACCTGTACACCCAAATCCCATGCCTGTCGAAGCAATTAAGGGTTTGGCCATTTACTGTACAATTCCTGCCTAGAATTGACCTTCCAAAATGCATTACCTCGCATATGTCCGGATTAAGCTCCATCTGCCATTTCTCTGCCCAAGTCTCCAACCGATCTGTATCCGGTGTATCCTTTGACAATCCTCTTCAGTATCTGCAACTCCTCCAACCTTAGTGCCATCTGCAATCTTACTAATTAACCTAGTTACATTTTCCTACAAATCATTTATGTATACCACAAAGAGTAAAGGTCCAAGCATGGATCCCTGCGGAACTCCACTCTTCACAGCAATCCATTCAGAAAAGCACCCTTCCACTGCTACCCTCTGTCTTCTATGACCAAGCTAATTCTGTATCCATCCTGCCAACTCACCGCTGATCCCCTGCAACTTTACCTTCTGAACCAGTCTGCCATGAGTGACCTTGTCAAAGGCTTTACTGAAATCCATGTAGATAACACCCACTGCCCTTCCATCGTCGATCATCTTTGTTACTTCCTCGAAAAACTCGATCAAGTTAGTGAGACACGAACTCTCCTTCACAAAACCATGCTGCCTCTCACTAATACGCCCATTTGCATCCAAATGGTAGAAAATTCTGTCACGAAGTATCTTCTCCAATTATTTCCCTACCACTGACGTAAGGCTCACCGGCCTGTATTTTCCTCGATTATCCCTGCTACCCTTCTTAAACACTCCTGTCGCAAGCCTACATTGACTGCATGTCCCTGTGCAAGCAAGTCGGGTAGCACTGTCCATTCAGTGGGTTATGACTTTTCCCAGGGATTTGGGCGATGGACCTATGACATTGGCTTTTCAATTATGATACCTACAGTGTAATTATATTGGAGCAGCTGGGTGTCAATGTGGCCCTGCTATTTCCTGACCTCCCACCCCTCCCTGCCGATATGGTGACACAACGATGCGAGTGAGAACAAAGACGCGGACAAGAGGCGGTGATCGAAACTGCCAGTTTTATTCACATGATTCAGAAAACAGTGGGTCGGATGTCAATGGACCCATACAATGCATCAGAGCCGGAATTATGGAAATTACAGTTAGCTCCATTCGGATTCACGGACGAATCGCACATTGGGAGATGTTATGTTTAGGCAACTATAATCTTATGCAGCAAGTGATCCAAAATAGGCAGCTTTCCCAGACGTGCCTCTCATTCCAATAACATAGGCTATATCTGCAGGAGCCTCCCAAAAAACCGCAATCTGTGGTTATTCCTGGGAAACAGAAAGGAAGAATTCATTGTTACCAAGTTTCAGTGCTCTGCCGACCAAGATGTCATTGAACCAAATTCTCTAGACATTAGAACTGTGCACAGGGCCCCAACGTTGAGCTAAAGGAGTGACATGGAGACCAGAATGTGCAAAGGAGTGACATGGAGACCAGAATGTGCACAGCTCTCCAGCTGTGGTATAACCGAGGGATATGGAGGCCAGATCTGTGCACAGTGTTCCAGGTGTGGCCGAAATGTGGTATATGGAGGACAGAACTGTGCACAGTACTTCAAATGTGGTCCAGCCTATCTATGTTGAGAACAGCGCTGTGCAGAGTGCTCCAGGTGTGGTCTAACCGAGGGAAATGGAGGCTAGAACTGTGCACAAGGGAAATGCCGCAGCCTCTACATGGAGGGGGTGGGGCAATGGAGGGGTTCGGAACCACAGGCCAGGGTTATAGTTACCCTCCCGCCCTGGAGTACATTACAGTTCCAGCGTAGTGCATCGGGATTACAATGTCTCGCCACATCTGCCAGGGGCAGGCACTCTGCGGCAGGGCCATAAAACACTGACCAACGTTTATAGTTAATGTAGGGTCTCACCGAGGGTCAGCTCGTAGTTGGGAGGCAAAAGAAAACTATGGTAGTTGCTTGGGTTATTATCGAGTAAGATGATTATTTTTCTTTTAAAGGCGATTCATGGAAGGGTGCAAAACTGAGGTGGAAAGCTTTCTGTTTGGGAGATATGTTAAGGGTTGAGGAACAAAGTTGGATGGATGACGTTAAGAGTCCAATTGATTGGTTGCGCAGGCTGATGAGGCTGAATGGCCTCCTCTTCATTCCCTGAATGTTTCTGCTGTGTCACTCCTGGGAGATTTGTACTCACGGCGCCTTCTTGCACTCACTCCTCCACCCTCAGCGCTGGGCTGAAGCAGCACCAGGAGTCCAAGCACCAAGAGCAATACTTTCCTCATCTTCCGCGGATCCCGTCAGAGTCACAATGAGGTGACCGCATTACGGCTGCCCTTTATATCAACGCACGGAGAATTCTGTACTTAATATTCACACAATCACATGGTGTGAACTGGCTCCACCTTGAGCTTGTTAAAGGAGCTGATCATTAAAGGAGATCAACATTTTCTCGAGCGAAAGACTAAATGTGTCTCCCTTGGCTGCACTTTTACTATTCGGAGAGACGGATTTGTGTAATGTTTGAAATGCTGGAGGTCGAAAGGTTTGCTTCATTGTGTTTGAAGTGAATATCTTTCTGCAATGAAGGGGGTCATTTGGCCCACCCAACCTCTGCTGGCTCTTCGAATGAACTGATGAATTTTGCCTCCTCAACCTGTTCTCTTCACCCATCGCCCCGCCATTATGATCCCACTCAATTTCTGAATAAATCCCCCTTTGATAAGTCGCTATTGAATCTGCTTCTGTTATCCTTTCAGGCAGCACATTCCAGATCACAACTCTCTGTGTCAGAAGGAAAACTCCTCATCTTTCTTCTACTTCTTTTCCTAATCATGTTAATTTGTTTCCAATTAGGTTCAAATATCACACCTTTGAAATCACCCCAAAGTCCTAATTGGAATAAGAGTTGGAGAGTTCCCCCTGCTGCCCTGGCACATGCCTGACGTTTGGTATCTCATGTGTCAGTGTGTCTGGTGCTTCTCCTGACATCGTCTCCTGAACACGTCATTGGTCCAGGTTTTACCCCTTGGCTTGATGGTAATGGGAGAGTGAGGACAATGCCGGGACCATAAGGTCAGAGATTGTGGTTGGATACAATTTTGCAGTGCTGATATCCCACAGTTCCTCATGCATGACAGGATTGGAGCTGCCGGACCTGTCCAGAATCTACTTCATTTACCGCAATGACAGTGACACACAGCACGATGGAGTGTGCCCACAGTGTGAAGACAGGACTTTGTCTTCACCAAGGCTGTGCGGTGGTCAATCCTACTCAACCCTGTCAGGGGCAGATGCATATGCGGCAAGTGGATTGTTGAGGACAAGGTCAAGTTTGTTTTCACCTTTTGTTGGTTCTCTCACCACTTGACTCAAGCAAAGTCTGCCTTTCAGAGATCGACCACCTCGGGCTGTAATGGTGCTACTGAGCCACTCTTAGTGACGGTCATACGGGCCCCAACCAGATTACACGATGTGTCCTTGCTACACTCAGTGGTTCTTCCAAGTGTTGTCTAAGATGGATGACTGCTGATTCATCAGCTCAGGGATGGTTGCAGGTGGGGATCAACAGGAGGATTGCTGCCCCGTCGTGGGCCCCGATGTTGTCAGACATCATGGAGAGTGGATTCAATGTTGAGAATCCCAGGCCAAGCCTACACAGACTGTATGTCACTGGGCCGTCATGGCTGGTGGACCTGTCCTGTCAATAGGACAGGACATGTCCGGAGAACGTGAAGGGTGTGGTTGGGACACTGGCTGTAAGGTATGATTGTGTGAATGTTACAATATTGGAGATAAAAGATGTCAATGTGGCCCTGCCAGTTCATGACCTTTCCACTTTGTCAATATGGTGACGCACCGAACCGAGTGAGAATTAAGACACAGACCAAAGTGGTAATCAATGTAGCCAGTTTTATTCACATGACTCAGGAAGCACAGGGTCATGGATCACTGGATCCACGCAAAGCAACGGGGCCTGAATGTCAGAAATTCCAGTGAGCTTCAGTCAGAGATTCAGACGGGTCTCACCGAGGCTCAGATTTCATTTGTGTAACTCAGTAAGCTTTGGAGTACTAGAAGAAAAAGAAGCAATTCCTAAGCATCGTGTAATCATATTCCCTGAATTGCATTATTATTCAGGCCCCTGGATTGTCGCCACATCCGAAAGGCCTATCTGTGAGCAAGAGGTGAAGAGATCATTGACGGCATCATTCAGCTTCCCCGAATGTCCAAGTGCCATGTAACTGAAGAGTACTCATTCATGACATGCAGGTAGTGCTGCATTTATGGTCCAACTAAGGGATATGGCGGCCAGAGCTGTGCACAGTTCTGCAAGTCTGGTCAAAACGAGGATTCTGGAGACCAGAACTGTGAACAGTACACCAAGTCTTGTCCAAACGAGGGATATGAAGACCAGAACTGTGCACAGTGCTCCAGGTGTTGTATAAAGGAGTGATATGGAGGCCATAATTTTGCAGATTTCTCCACGGGTGGTCTAACCAATGCGTATGGAGACAGGAACTGGGCACAGTGCGCCACGTGTGTTCCAACAGAGGGATCCGGAGCCCAGAACTCTGCACAGTGCGCCAAGTATGGTCTAAACGATGGATATCAAGGCCAGAACTGTGCAGAGTGGTCCAGGTGTTGCACAAAGGAGGGGTATGGAAACCCGAACAGTACACAGTTCCCCTAGGTGTGGTCTAACCGAGGGATATGGAGACCAGAACTGTGCACAGTGCTCCAGGTGTGGTCTCACCGAGGTATAGGGAAGCCTGAACTGTCCACAGTGTACCAAGTATGGTCTAATCATACGATATATAGACCATTACTGTGCATATTGAGCTAGATGTGGTCTAACCGAGGGTTATGGAGACCAAAACTACGAAGAGTGTCCCTGTGTGGTAGATCGAGGGATATGGAGGCCAGAACTGTATAAGGCGCTCCAAATGCGGTCTAACTGATGGGTACAGAGAGCAGAACAGTGCACAGTGCTCCACATGTAGCCAGGACAAGGAATACGGAGATAACTAATGTGCACCGTCCTCCAAGTGTGGTTCAAACGAGGAATATGGAGACCAGAACTGCCCACAATGAACCAAGTGTGGTCCAAACGTGGTATATGTGGGCCACAACTGTGCACAATGCCCCAGATGTGGTCTAACTGGGAGATATGGAGACCAGAACTGTGACCCGTTGTCCAAGTGGGGTATAACTAAATGATATGGAGACCAGAGCTGTGCACAGTGCACCCAGTGTGGTCTAACTGAGTGATATAAAAACCAGAACTGTGGAAAGTGTTCCAAGTGTGGTATATCCTTTGTAGGGTCAGTGTAACACTCACTTCTCCCAATAAGACCCTTATCCTTCTCTGGTTTGACTGGGATAACCCTGAGATAGAGTCTCCATCCCTCTTTCCATAGACCCTAGCTCCTCTCCAACATGACCCCTCACATCGTAATTGTCTCCCCACTCATCTCATCCAAACCTAGAAAATCTGCTCTCGACTACTTCATTCCCACAACCCTCTATCCATTCCCTCTTCCCAGGGCTCCTGACAGCATTGATCCCTCGCAGTCGTCTCTCTGCATGGTCTGGATGGGTCGAATGGCTTCCTGAGCCGTGATGACTCTCTGAACGTCCCGTTATTTGGCCTTTAATTGTCTCCCAGTGATGGGCATTAGCTGGAGACTAAACTGCACTCCAGTTTCCAGGTGTGGGATGAAAGGTTGGAGATGTCGGGAATGCAATGTATGTATAAAGAGTTCCATCCCGGCCATCAGGGTTGACGCGCACATCAGTCACTTTGAGCAGTTTCCCGGCCTGTTAGCTATGTCCCTGGAACACGGAACGGACCGGACACCATTTGCTATTCTGTCTGACAGCCTGGAACAAGGTATGATGGCATGAAAGCAATGAATTAACCCAGGATAGGGTTCAACAGCTCCCTGCCTGTCTGCCTGGATATTACACAGGATATCCACTGTCCAAGAATCACGCCTTTCAATAGTTAAACGGTGTTGGTTACAGAGTGAGGGTGAGAGCGGGCGTTAAATGTCTGGTCCTCATGTTGGTCCTTATTGGCGATCACCACAATTGGAATTTGCCTTGAGAGGTTCAAAAAGAGACAGCTGCACATTTAACGCTCAATTGCTTAATAGACGCAATTTCCATGTGGATAACCTGTGTTGGCTTCTCACGTCCAGTTCCACTGAGCATGGGCAGACTGGCTCAGAGCGGCATAATGCCGGATAGTTCACTTACCAATGGAGAGTGTGGGCAGGCTCTCGGGCAGAGCACTGCAGGTTCTGGTGTGTAAGTTGCAGAGGGTGAATGATGCCCTGAGCGGAGAAGCTCAAAGGGCACCACCTCACCCTCCTGCGCCTCTCTCCCAACATCAGTTGGTGCCGCTATTCCTGTTCGCTCATCCTCTGCCCTCTCCTCCTCCAGGCTAGGGGGCCTTTTGCAAGATGCCAATGACCAAGGTCTCGCATCATTCCAGCGATTCCGAGCAGGTGGCCAACATGGCTTGACAGGAATGGTAGAGTGGGGGATATGGGGGGCCAGAGGTTACAGATTCTGGTAGAACACAATTGTGCTACTGATGGCCCACAAAGCCTCTTGGATTCTTTGAGCTGCTGGGCCTGATATGATTCTGTCAAATTGAACACATTGGTAGCGCCACACGACAGGACGGAGGGTGAGCGCAGTGTGAAGACAGCTCCTTGACTTCACAAGGACTGTGCGGTGGTCTCTCCTATGAATACTGTCAACGGAGACACGTGTATACGCGAGGTGTGGTTAAGGTAGATGTTTCCCTCTTGTTGGCTCCATCTCGATCTGATAAAGGCCAGATCTATCGGATATGACATATACAGCTTGCCTGCCTCTGTCAGTAGTGATCCTAATGAGACACTGTGTGTGATGGACAATGTTGTATCCCAACCAGGCTCCATTGTGTGCCCTCATTGCTTCTGTGAATCGCTGTTTAACATGGAGGGGAACAGGTTCACCAGCTGAGGTGGGGATCAGCGGGATGTATCCCTCCCTGTGTTCCCCCTGATGCCATGAGACACAATGGAGCCTGGAGACAATAGTGAGCATTGCCAGAGGCAGTCCCTCCCCACTCTCTGCCACTCTGCTGGCAACTCTGCTGGGTGTGTCCTGCCAGTGGGACAGGACATGCCACGGGGAGGCTGATGGACGAGCCTGGGACATTGACCTTCAGTCTGTTACTTTGAGGATGACCACATCGGAGCTTCATAATGGTTCATGTGATCCTGCCATTCTCCGACCACGCCCTCCCTCCGTGTCAATATGGTGAATCACCGTCCCGAATGAGAAATGAGGAGCAGTTAAGAGTTAACCCCGTGGCTGTGGGTCTGGGATCAAACGTAGATCAGACCGGGTAAAGACGGCAAATTTTCATCCCTAAGGTACATGAGTCAACCAGATGGGTCTTCACTCACAATCCACTGGTTTCATGCTCAACATCACCGATATTTATGTTTTATTTCTAATCCAGGGCTATAATTTCCACAAAACCCATTCCCTACAGTTCGTCTTCAGTCAGGGGCCCGGACAATCCTCCAGTCGGCATGTCCGGGGGCTGTGTTCAGCATCGTGAACTCTATCCTTTGTAGAGTCAGTACATAACACTCACTGCGCCCAGTCAGACCCTAGCCCTTCTCTGGTGTAACTAAGCTCACTCAGAGATACGGCATTCAAACATCTTCTCGAACCCCTATCTCCTCTCTCACACCCTCCCACATCCCGCTCCCAACCCCCAACCCACATCCGAATTGCAACTCCATTCGATACGCCCGGCACTGCAAAATCTCCTCACTATTACCTCATTCCCACAACCCGCTATCTATTCTCCCCTGCCAGGAATCATGTCCTCATTGATCCCTCACTGCTGTCTATCTGAACGGACTGGATGGGCCTAATGGCTTCGTGAACCCTGCTAATGCAATGAACCTAACTTTGTTGAGTACTTAATTGCCTCCCAGTGATGGGAATAAACTGGACACTAAACTACACTCCTGTATCCAGGAGTGGGATGAAATTTGGAGATGTCGGGAATGTAATGTTTTTATAATAAGTTGCTTGTCGGCGGTCTGATCTGAAGCATAGATCAGTCACTTAGAGCAGCTTACCGGCCTGTTAAATATTACAGTGGAATAGGGACCTTTCCGGACACTAGTCGCCATCCTGTCTGACAGCCTTGAACAAGGTGTGAGGATCTGACAGTAATAAATCAGCACAGGATAGGGTCCAACAGCTCACTTCCCGTCGGTGTGGACAATACACAGGCTTCAATCTTCCAAATCTCCACAGTAGCTCCTCCATGGCTCCCGAATCCTCCCTCATGAGTGGTGATCATTGCTGGATGTGTTAATCTAGCGGCGGCATAAGCAGGGATTTATAATTGTTCAGATTAACATCCCATGATTTTGTACCCAACACTTGTATTTAAGATGGTCACGACCATCTGCAACAAGACAGAATCCAACGATCGCCCCATGACATTCAGTGGAATTACCATCACTGAATACTCCACTATCATCATGCTGGGGGTTACCACTGACCAGAAACTGAACTGGACCACCCATATAAATACTGCGGCTACAAGAGCAGGGCAGAGGCTGTCAATCCTGCGGAAAGCAACTTAACTTCTGACCCCCCAAAACCACCTACAAGCCACAAGTCAGGAGTATGATGGAATTCTCCCCACTTGCCTGGATGAGTGCTGCTCCCACAACACTCAAGAAGCTCGGCACCATCCAGGACAAAGCAGCCCCGCTTGATCGGCACCCCATACACAAAGATTCCCTCCCTCCACCACCGACGCACAGTAGCAGCAGTGTGTGTACTATCTACAAGATGCAGTGCAAGAACTCACCATTGCTCCTTCGACAGCGCCGCCCAAACACACCTCTACCGTCTAGAACGGCAAGGGCTGCAGACACATGGGAACATCACCACCTGGAAGTTCTCCTCGAGACCAATCATAATCATAGACTTGGAGATAATTCGGCCGTTCCTTCAATGTCGCTGGATCAAAGTCCTGTAAGTTCATCCCTAACAGCGCTGTGGATGTACCTACACCACAGTAACTGCAGCGGGTCACCACCAACTTCTCTAAGGGAAATTTGGGAGGGACATTCAATGCTGTCCTAGCCAGCGGCGCCCACATCCCATGAATTAATTTTAAGCAATGAAGCCCATAACCCTCCAGGTTTCGCTAACTGCTCTCCCATCCTACCCTGCCAAATGTCAAAGATAACATTTCGGAACACCCATTATCCCTCTGTCTCTGAACGCTCTGTGAAATTGTTTCATGCAGCCCATAATGCCTCTCCCTTCTCCTTCCGTCAAAGTGCATCATCTCTTACCTCTCTCTGCAAAATTCTTCTGCCACTTTTCTGCCCTCCTATCTAAGTCCTGTTTCCAACGATATTTATCGTCCTCACCGGTTGCCATGACTTCAACTATTGTTTCATTGACAAGTGTGGACATTTCACCGTATTCCTAATGTAAGTAATTGGGGAAACAGCACTGCCTACATGCTCCAATCTGACAAAAAGCCCTTTACTACAGGAGCAATTGTGCTGTATCATCTGCTGAGTGAGGGCAGTAGACGAGAATCAGAAGGAGCCATTTTCTTGCCCATGTTTGATCTGATGTCATGAGTCAATATTGAGGACTCCAATGGAAACTTTCTCCGTCCTGCATCGCACTGTGGCACTGCTTTTGGGACAGGGACATACACAGGGATGGTGATGGGCACGTCCGGGACAATAGCTCTGATTCATGACTCTGTGATTATGATTATGGTGGAGCAACAGGGCCTGAATGTGGCCCTGCCATTGACTGACCTCCCCCTTCTCTCGCTGTCAATGTGGAGACACACCGATCCAAGTGAGAAATGCAACATGGACAAGAAGCAGTGATCAATGCATCCAGTTTAATTCGCATGATCCAGGAACTAGTTGGTCAGGGGACACGGGCCCTACACAGTCTGTGGAGCCTCAAGGCGGTTCTGGAGTCAGGAGCCTTGCTAACCTATATGTGATTCCTCATTTTATGATACGCTTCACCACGCAACAGTAATACAACGAATAGCACTTGTGGCGTGTCAAACCCTCGTTTCTGCAGCACTGTCCCCATTGACAGGTGCCCCCTTTAATACTGTCACATGCAGAGAAATATCCTGAAATGCAGAACTGAATCCGCTGTTGCTGCCGCCAGTAAGGACACTCGACTCTCGGTCAATCAATTATTATGTATCACTGTAAATGTTTAAATCCCCTTTCCCTACTACATCCCGATATTGCACTATCATCTGTTTGGTCTGGGAGACCTGGACAAAGGACATCGAGAACAGGACTACTCACAGCGCTCGATGGGTTGCATAACCCAGCAACATGGAGAGCAGAACTGTGCACAATGCTCCAAGTGTTGTGTAACCGAGTGACACGGAGAACAGAATTCTGCACAGTGATTCAGATGTGTTCTAAACGAGGAGGATGAGGACCAGTACTATGCACAGTTCTCCAGGTGTAGCCAGGTCAAGGGATATGGAGGCCATAACTTTATCTAGTGTTCCAAGAATGGTGAACCGAGAGATTAGAGGCAACAACTGTGCACAGTGCTCCGAGTGTGGCATCAATGAGGGATTTGGACACAAGATCTGTGCATAGTGCTCCAACTGTGGTCTAACCGAGGGATATGGATATCAAAACTGTGCAACGTTCTCCTAGTGTGGCCAGACCAAGGGACATGGAGAATTATCTGTGCACAGTGCACAAACTGATGTCTAAAGGAGGGATAGGAAGACCATAACTGTGCACAGTGGTCCAGCTGTAATCCGTTCGACGGATAAGGAAACCAGAACGGTGCACAGTGCTCCAGCTCTAATCCGTTCGAGGGATAAGGAAACCAGAACTGTGCACAGTGGTCCAGCTGTAATCCGTTCGACGGATAAGGAAACCAGAACGGTGCACAGTGCTCCAGCTGTAATCCGTTCGATGGATAAGGAAACCAGAACGGTGCACAGTGCTCCAGCTGTAATCCGTTCGAGTGATAAGGAAACCAGAACTGTGCACAGTGCTCCAGCTGTAATGCGTTCGAAGGATAAGGAAACCAGAACTGTGAACAGTGCTTCAGGTGCAGCCAGGCCAAAGGATATGGAGACCATAACTTTGTCAAGTTATGGTGAACCGAGATCTATGGAGGCAAATACAGTTCACAGTGCTCCGAGTGTGGTGTAACTGAGGGAGTTGGAGACCAGAACTGTACAGAGTGCTCCAAGCGTGGCCAGACCAAGGGATATGGTGAGCAGAACTGTACATAGTGTTCCAACTGTGGCCTAACTAAATTTTATGGAGGCCAGAACTGTGCACAGTGCTCCAAATGTGGTCTAACCGAAGGATAGGAAGACCTGAACTGTGCACAGTGTCCTTGTATGGACAACCGAGGGATACGAAGGCCAAAACTGTGCGCAGTGATTTGAGTGTGGTCATCCGAAGGATATGGAGACCTAAGCAATGCACAGTGCTCCGAATGTGAGCAACCGAGTGATCTCCAGACCGAACCTCTGCACAGTGCTCGGAGCGGGGTCGAAACAAAGGACATGGGGACCAACACTGCGCAGAATACTCCACGCGTAGTCTAACCGAGAGATATGAAGACCAGGACTTTGCAAAGTGCTCCAAATGTGGTCTACCTGAGGGTCTACAAAACCAGGACTGTGCACAGTGCTCCAAGTTTGGTCCAAACGATGGTCATTGCGGCAAGAACTGTGTACAGTGCTCCAAGAATTATGTAGCCGAGGAAGAGGGAGACCGGATCTATGCACAATGCTCCACATGTATTCCAAACGAGGGATATGGAGACCAGAACTGCGCACAGTGCTCCAGCTGAGTCAGGCCAAGGGTTATGGTGGACAGAACTGTGCACAGTGCGCTACGTGTTGTCTAACCGAGCGATATAGAGACCAGGAACTGTGCATAGGGCTCCAAATGTAGCCAAGCAAAGGGATATGGAGACCAGTGCTCCAATTATGATCTAGCCCAGCGGTATGTCTAGCCCATAGCTGTGCACTGTGCTCCACGTGTGGCCGATTAGAGGGATGTGGAGGGCAGAAGTCTGCACAGTTCCCCAAGTGTCGTCAACCGAGGGATGTGGAGGCCAAAGCGGTGCAAAGTGCTCCGAGTATAGGCAGCCGAGTGATATGGCGACCGAAATTGAGCACGGTGCTCAAAGTGGCGTCTAACTGAGGGATATGGAGACCAGGACTGTGCACAATGCTCCAAATGCTGTCTAACCGAGGAATATGAAGACCAGAACAGTGCAGTGCTCCAGTTGTCATCCATCCGAGGGTAAACGAAACCTGAACTGTGCACAGTGTTCCAGGTATGGCCAGGCCAAGGGACATACAGCACAGAACTGTGCACATTGCTAGAAGTTTGTTCTAAACGATGGACATGGCGGCCAGAACAGTGCACAGTACTCCAAGTACGTTCTAACCGATGAATAGGGAGACCAGATCGGTGCACAGTGCTCCAGGTGTGGCCCAAACCAGGGATAAGTAGAAATGTTCAAAGTGCTCCAAGTGTGGTCTTGCTGAGTGATATGGATCTGATAACTGTGCACAGTGCTCCATGTGTGGCCGAACAAAGGGATATGGATCCCATAACTGTGCACAGTGCTCCATGTGTGGCCGAACAAAGGGATCTGGATCCCATAACTGTGCACAGTGCTCCATGTGTGGCCGAACAAAGGGATATGGAGGCCATAACTGTGCACAGTGCTCCATGTGTGGCCGAACAAAGGGATATGGAGCCCATAACTGTGCACAGTGCTCCATGTGTGGCTGAACAAAGGGATATGGAGCCCATAACTGTGTACAGTGCTCCACGTGTGGCCGATCAAAGGGATACAGAGGCCAGAACTGTGTACAGTGCTCCATGTGTGGCCGAACAAAGGGATATGGAGCCCATAACTGTGCACAGTGCTCCATGTGTGTCCGAACAAAGGGATATGGAGGCCAGAACTGTGCACAGTGCTCCATGTGTGGCCGAACAAAGGGATATGGAGGCCATAACTGTGCATAGTGCTCCATGTGTGGCCGAACAAAGGGATATGGAGGCCATAACTGTGCACAGTGCTCCATGTGTGGCTGAACAAAGGGATATGGAGCCCATAACTGTGTACAGTGCTCCACGTGTGGCCGAACAAAGGGATATGGAGGCAAGAACTGTGTACAGTGCTCCAATTGTGGCCGAACAAAGGGATATGGAGCCCATAACTGTGCACAGTGCTCCATGTGTGTCCGAACAAAGGGATATGGAGGCCAGATATGTGCACAATGCTCCAACCGAGGAATATGGATGTCAAAATTGTGCACAGTGCTCCGAGTATGGTCAACCGAGGGACTTGGAGACCAGAACTGTGCAGAGAGTGCGAAACGTGGTCGAATTGAGGGATATGGAGACCAGAACTTTGCAAAGTGCTCCACGTGTGGCCAGGCCAAGGGATATGGAGAACTGAACTGTGCACAGTGTTCCAAGTGTGGTCCACCCGACGATTATGGGCAGCAGAACTGAGCACAGTGCTCCAAGTGTTGTATAACTGAGGGATGTGGAGACCAAAACAGTGCACTGTTGTCGAAGTGTGGCCAGGCCGAGGGATATGGACACCAGAGCTGAGCACTGTGCTCCAAGTGTGGCCTATACTTTGTAGGGTCAGTGTCTCACTGGCTGATTTAAATGAAACCCTGAATCTTCTCTGGTATGACTGAGATCATCCAGAGACACAGTCTCCACCCCTCCTACCACAGTCCCTAACTGCTCTCCAACCCTGCCCCTCACATCTTAATTTTCTCCCCACTCGCTATCTCCAACCCTGGAAAATCTGCTCTCTACGCCCCCATTACCACAAACCTCTATCCATTGCTCCTTTTCAAGTGTGCTCAGCTCATTGATCCCTCACTCCGGCTATCATGGGCCGAATGGCTTCCTGGGCCGTGGTGACCCTATGAACTTCCCTTTATTGTCTACATAATTGTCTCCCAGTGATGGGCATTACCTGGAGACTAAACTTCACTCCCGTATCCAGGGGCGGGATAAATGGTTGGAGATGTTTGGAAAGCAATGTGAATGTCGGCCATCTGAGTTGAAGCATAAATCAGCCACTCTGAGCAGTTTACCGACATGTTAAATATTTTCTTGGAACTCGGAACTGAACGGATACCAGTTGCCATCCGGTCTGACAGCCTTGAACAAACTGTGGGGATCTAAAAGGAAGAATCAGCCCAGGATAGGTTCTAGCAGCTCACTGTCCGTCTTTGTGGACAATATTCAAACTGGTTCACTGTCCAAGTAGCACGAATTTCAAATGGTTAAACACTGCCGACTGGGTTTCAGAGGGAGGTTGAGAGTGGGCCCTAAAGGCGTCCTCATGCTGGTCCTAACTGGCGATGACAACAATTAGAACTTGCCTGAAGAGGCTCAAACAGAGACAGTTCCCCATTTAATGCTGGATTGCTGAATAGAAGCAATGTCCATGTGGATAAACTGTGTGGGCTCCGCACGTCCATTCCACTGAACGTGGGCAGTGGCCAGCCTGGCACACGGCGACACAATGTTGTATGTTTCTGCGACCAAGTGAAAGTGTGTGGGCAGGCTCTCAGACAAAGCACTGCAGGTGCTGGTGGCCACGCTACAGAGGGTGAATGATGCCCTGAGCGGAGAAATGCCAAGGGCACCGCCGCACCCTCCTGCGTCTCTCTCCCAACATCAGTTGGTGCCGCTATTCCTGTTAGCACATCCTCTTCCTTCTTCTCCACCAGGTTAGGGGCCCTGTTGCATGTTGCCCATGACCAAGGTCTCGCAGTATTCCAGCGAGACCGAGTAGGTGACCAAAATGGCTTGACGCTAATGGTTGACTGGGGGATATGTTGGACCAGATGTTGTTTGAGCGCAATTGTGCTGCTGGTGGCCCACTTAGCCTCATGGATTATTTGAGCTGCTGGGCCTGATCTGAATCTACCCCATTGAACAAAATGGTAGAGCCACAAGACACGGTGGAGGGTGAGCGCGGTGTGAAGACAGCTCCTTCTCCTCACAAGGACTGTGCATTGGTCTCTCCTATGAACACTGTCAACGTAGACAGATACATTCGCGAGGGGAGGTTAAGGTAGATGTTTCCCTCTTTATGGCTCCCTCTCCACATGATACAGGGCAGGTCTATCGGATATGACAAATACAGCTTGCCTGCCTCGGTCAGTAGTGGTCCTACTGAGCCACTCTTGGTGATGGGCAATGCTGTATCTCAACCAGACTCCATTGTGTGCACTCATTGCTTCTGTGAATAGCTTTTTAACATGGAAAAGAACAGGTTCATCAGCTGAGGGAGGGTGGGCGGTGAGTGTTAGCAAGTTGTATCCCTCCCTGTGCTCCCCCTGATGCTGTGAGACTCAATGGAGCCTGCAGTCAATGTTGAACATTGCCAGAGCCAGTCCCTCCCCACTCTCTGCCACTCTGCTGGCACCTAGGCTGGGCATGTCCTGCCAGGGGGACAGCACATGCCCCTGGGTTGGTGATGGACGATCCAGGGACATTGACCTTCACTCTGTTACTTTGAGGATGACCACATCGGAGTTTCATGATGGTTCATGTGCTCCTGCCATTCACTGGCCAACCTCTCCTTCCCTTTCAATATTGTGATGCACCGACCTGAATGAGAAATGAGGGGCAGTAAAGATTGTAAAGACGGCAGATTTCCTTCCCTAAGGGAGACGAGACAACCAGGTGGGTCTTCATTACAATCCACCAGTTTTATTCTCACCATCACTGGTATTTGTGTTTTATTTTAAGTCCGATACTATAATTTACCCAACCCCACACCCTACTTTGAGTCTGCAGTCCGTGGCCCGGACAATCCTCCACTCAGAATTTCCGGGGGCTGTGTTCAGCATCGTGAACTCTATCCTTTGAAGGGTCAGTGCATTTCACTCACTGGAGCCCAGTGAGACAATGGTCCTTCTCTGTTGTGAGTGAGCTCAACACAAGATACAGCCCACAGCGTCCACCCCTCCTTCTCGAACCCCTATCATCACTCCCACCCCTCCTGTCAACGTAGACAAATACATTCGCGAGGGGAGGTTAAGGTAGATGTTTCCCTCTTTCTGGCTCCCTCTCCACCTGATAGAGGGCAGGTCTATCGGATATGACAAATACAGCTTGCCTGCCTCGGTCTGTAGTGGTCCTACTGAGCCACTCTTGGTGATGGGCAATGCTGTATCCCAACCAGACTCCATTGTGTGCACTCATTGCTTCGGTGAATCACTTTTTAACATGGAAAAGAACAGGTTCATCAGCTGAGGGAGGGTGGGCGTTGAGTGTTAGCAAGTTGTATCCCTCCCTGTGTTCCCCCTGATGCTGTGAGACATAATGGAGCCTGCAGTCAATGTTGAACATTGCCAGAGCCAGTCCCTCCCCACTCTCTGCCACTCTGCTGGCGCCTATGCTGGGTATGTCCTGCCAGGGGGACAGCACATGCCCCTGGTTTGGTGATGGACGATCCAGGGACTATGGCATTCACTCTGTTACTTTGAGGATGACCACATCGGAGCTTCAAGATTTTTCTTGTGCTCCTGCCATTCTCTGGACAACACCTCCTTCCCTTTCAATATGTAGATGTACCAACCTGAATGAGAAATGAGGGGCAGTAAAGATTGTAAAGGCGGCAGATTTCCTTCCCGAAGGGAGACGAGACAACCAGGTGGGTCTTCATCACAATCCACCAGTTTCATTCTCACCATCTCTGGTATTCGTGTTTTATTTTAATCCGATACTATAATTTACCCAACCCCACATCCTACTTTGAGTCTGCAGTCCGTAGCGCGGACAATCCTCCAGTCGGAATTTCCGGGAGCTGTGTTCAGCATCGTGAACTCTATCCTTTGAAGGGTCAGTGTATATCACTCACTGGAGCCCAGTGAGACAATAGCCGTTCTCTGTTGTGAGTGAGCTCACCCCGAGATACAGGCAAGAGCATCCACCCCTCCTTCTCGAACCCCTATCATCACTCCCACCCCTCCTGTGCCCTAAACCGAGCAAAACAACCCACATACCAATTGTCTCCACATTGGGCACCACCAGCCCTGCAAAACTCCTTCCCTTTTAAGTCATGTCCATAAGACTCTATCCATTCCCTCTTCCCAGGGACCCTGTTCTTATTGATCTCTCACTGCCGTCTATCTGCGTTGCCTGGAAGGGCCGAATGGCTTTCGGCGATGCGATGACTCTATGAGTCTACCTTTATTGGGTTTTTAATTGTCTCAAAGTGAATGCTGTTAGCTGGAGATTAAACTAAACTCCTGTATCAAGGAATGGGATAAATGTTTTGAAATGTCTGGAATGCAATGTGTGTATACAGAGTTCCATGTCGGCCATCAGAGTTGAAGCGCACATCAGTCACTTCGAGCAGCTTACCGGCCTGTTAAATACTTCCCTGGAACACGGAACTGACCAGGCACCAGGTGCCATCCTGTCTGACAGCGTTGAACAAGGTGTGAGGATCTGGCAAGTATGGGACAGGCCAGGATGGGGTCCAGCAGCTCACTGCCCGTCAGTGTGGACAATACCCAGGATTAAATATTCTAAATATCCTCAGCAGCCCCTCCAGGGCTCTCATATCCTCCCTCATGTGTGGTGATCAGGGCTGTATCTATTAATCTAGCTGTCGCCTCAACAGGGATTAATCATTGTTCAAAGTAACATCCCCTGATTTAGTCCCCGACACTTGATTTATGAGTGTCAGGTAATGACAATCTGTAACAAGGGAGAATCTAAACAACACCCCGTGAGAATTAATGGCATTACCATCACTGAATCCGCCACTATCAACATCCTGGGGCTTACCTTAAACTGGAAACTGAACTGGACCAGCCAAATAAATGCTGTGGTTATAAGAGGAGGTTAGAGTCTGTGACTCCTGCGGAGATCGACTCACCTCATGACTCCTCAAAGCCTGTCCAACAACTAAAAGTCTCAAGTCAGGAGTGTGATGGAATACTCTCCATTTGCCTGGACGTGTACAGCTCCAGCAACACACAATAAGCTCGACACCACCCAGTATAAAGCAGCTCCGCTTGATTGGGACCCCAACCACAAGCATTCACTCCCTTCACCAAGGACGCACAGTGGCAGCAGTGTGTACCATCCACAAGATGTTTATCAGCAACTCACCAAGTTTCCTTCGACAGCGCCGCCCAAATTCACGACATCTAATATCTAGAAGGACAAGGAAATCAGACACATGGGAACAACATCTCCTGGTGGTTCCCCATCGAACCACTCACATTCCTGACTTGGAACTAATTCGGCCAATCCTTCGCTGTCGCTGGGACAAAATCCTGGAATTTACTCCCTAACAGCGCTATGGGTGTACCTACACCACAGGAATTGCAGCGGCTGTCACCGCGTTCTCAATGGGCAATTTGGGAGAGGCATTAAATGCTGGCCTAGCCAGCGACGCCCACATCACACGAATGAATTTTAAGCAATGGAGCCCAAAACCCTCCACACTTCGCTAACTGCTCTCTCATCCTGCCCTTCCAAATGTCAAAGATAAAATTTCGGAACACCCCATATCCCTCTGTCTCGGAACGCTCTTTAGCACTGCTTCATTGAGTCCATAATCAAATCCCCTATTCCTTCTGACAAAGTGCATCACCTCATATCTCACTCTGCAAAATTCCATCTGCCACTTTTCTGCCCATTCTGCCCGCCTATCTACACCCTGTTTCCATCGAATTCTATCGCACACAGTGGTAGCCATGACTTCAAGTATTGTTTCATCAACAAGTTTTGGAATTTCACCGTATTCCTCATTTAAGTAATTGGGGGAACATCACTGTCTACATGTTCCAACCTGACAAACAGCCCTTAACTCCAAGAGCAGTTGTGTTGGGTCATCGGCTGAGGGAGGGCAGTAGACGAGAAGCAGGAGGAGACATTTTTTTGCCCATGTTGGACCTGATGACATTGGCCAATATTGATGACTCCAATGGAAACCCCCTCTCGCTGCATAGCACTGTGGCACTTCCGGTGGGAAAGGGGCATACCCAGGAATGGCGATGGACACGTTTGGGATAATGTTTCTGAGGCATGACTCTGTGAAAATGATTTTGCTGGAGCTACAGGACCTGAATGTGGCCCTGCCATTGACTGACCTCCCCATTCCCTTCCTGTCAAAGTGGAGACACACCGATCCGAGTGAGAAATGAGAAACCTACAGAAAGTGGTGTTCAGCGCTGCCAGTTTTATTCACATGATTGAGGAACCAGTGTGTCAGGGGGCACGGGGACTACACAGTCCGTGGAGCCTCAAGGCGGTGCTGGAGTCACGGGCACTGGAAGTTGGGCTGGTGTCACTGGCCTTGGTCGCCAACTGCTGCTTCCTCCTTTTCTGATTTACTTCGCCACGCAGCATTGAAACAACCAATAGAGCTTCTTGCGATTCAAAAACTCGTTTCTGCGGCAGTGCCTCCAACGACAGGTGCCCCCTTTAATTCCGTCAGATGCAATGGTCAAACCTGAAATGCAATTTTGAAGCCGCTGTTGATGCCACCAGGACCCTCGACTCTCGCTCAAACACTTGTTATGTATCACCCTAAAAGTTGAAGTCCCCCTTTCATAACCATACCCGATATTGCATCATTGCCGGTTGGGTCCGTGAAGTATTGCCAAAGGACATGGAGAACAGAATTACACACAGGGCTCTACGGGTGGCGTAACCAAGGTACATGCAGAGCGGAACTGCACACAGCGACCCAGGTGTGGTGTAACCAAGCGATATGGAGACCAGAACTGTGCACAGTGCTTCAAGTGTGGTCTAACCATGGGATATGGAGGCCAGAACTGTGCACAGTGCTTTGAGTTTGGTCTAACCGAGGGATATGGAGACCTGAATTGTGCACAGCGCTCCATGTGTGTTTCAACCAAAGGATATGGAGGCCGGAACTGTGCACAATTCTCCAGCTGTGGTCTAACAAAGCCATATGGTGACCTCAGTGCTCCTAGTGTGGTCTCACTGAGGGATATGGAGACCTGAAGTGTGCACTGTGCTCCAAGTGTGCTTTCCCCGAAGGATATGAAGACCTAAAAAACTACAAATTCTTAGAATTTTGCTGCAATTTTAAGATTCCGTCCAGTCAAATGTGGAGGCGTGAGCAAAATTGAACAAAAAATAAACAGTATTAAAAAAGTCCTAATTTTGCGAGCATTCCCGCGCTGAGATTGAAGGGTTTTGGTAACATGGTTAGGTTCATGTTCCAGAACCAAGCCGGACAAATGGACTTAAAAACAGATCAAAAATTATCCAGTCGAATGGTAGCACATGTTTGATTCGGTGAATGGCCTACTTCTGTTCCTGTGAATGGATTCATAGATTGGCGACAGGAAGGTTTGCTAACCTCCCTAAACATACTTTGCTGCGATGATGTGTCCCGGCACCAGGAATATAACTACCAAGAGCAGTGCGTTACTCGTCTTCCTATGAGCTCCTCACAGCTACAGTGAACTGCCTGGGCTATAGAAGCTCTTTGTATGAACTCAGATTATAAACTGTGGTTAATGAACACAAACAGACACCCATATATACACGGTGAGAATTGGCACTACCTTGGGCACATTGAAGGGATAGGTCACTCACTGAGAGGAACAGTAAATGGAATAAATGAGTAAATGTGTCTCGCAAGGCAAGTATGTGTTAATCAAAAGAGACCGCCCTGTGTAAGTATTAAACATGGGAAGGTTTATAGAAATATCTTTCTGCGATTAAGATAAGTGGGTCATTCGGATAATCGTGCCTATGTCGCCTCCCTGAAACACCTATCCAAATATTCCCACGCTACTTTACTCTGTCAATATGCCGGCTGTTTTGATTGGCCCTCATGATCCATCCTATACCGTCACGTGACCTCACAACCGCCCTTTCAGTTCCCCTTCCCTTACACTGAATCTACTTTCCAACGTACAGTTCGCTAGAGAATAGCCAGCAATGGATTCTCATCAAGTTCCCGAGGCGATACCTATGGTGTCCCCTTAGTGTTTGGAACCCTGCCTCCCCACACCCACACCCCCACCAACCCCCCACACCCACTACCGAACCACCACCCCCCCCCACCCACTCCTCCCACACTCACACCCCCACCTGCTCCAATCGCAGATTTCTTCTGCATATCAAGCGCGTCACCATTCGACGAATAAATGCGATTTCTAACCAATGGGACGGGGCTCCCCGACTTACACACCACACTCTAACCATCGCTCCTACATTATATTTGCAATTCTTGACCAATGGGAACAGAGCTTCTTGATTCCTCGAAGACAAAAACAAAATGCTGCAGATGCTGGAAATGTGAATTGAAAACAGAAGATTCTGGAAAGAACCTGAGCAGCTCTGACAGCATTTGCGGAGAGAGAAACAGCGTTAAAGTTTCCAGTCCCTATGAACCTTCCTCAAAGGTTAGAAGGGAACAAACTAACCTGAACGTATCCCCTATATTTACAAACCTTCACCAATGCTACTGGATTCCCTATAACAATCTAATATTTACCTGTGCCATCTTTGCACTTCTATAATCCCCAGGCATTATTTCCAGCCAATCAGCATCTAGTTTTGGATTCTGAATAATGCTATTGCTCGACTCACTGGCACACAAATATAAAATGCTCCGTTATTCCACTTAGGCTTTTAATAAGATGTCAAATAAAAGGCATTGAAACAACATTTAACTCTTGACATTAATTTAAGAAGGCTAATGGGATGTTACCCTTGATTATGCGAGGGAGCGAACATAAAGGTAAGGACGTTTTCCTTCAGTTATACAGGGCATTTGTGAGACCGCACCTCGAATACTGTGTGCAGTTTTGCTCACCTTATTTAAGGAAGAATGTAAATTCATTGGATGCAGTTAAGAGGAGGCTTAAGGGATTGAGACCTGGAATGAGTGGGTGGTCTTATGATGAAAAATTGGACAGACTGGGCATGTTTCCACTGGAGTTTAAAGAGTAAGGGGCGATTTGATTGAAGTATACAAGATCCTGAACAGCGTCGACATTGTAGACGTGGAATGGATGCTTCATCTTGTGGGTGTGATCAGAACTAGGGGCGGGGAGCAAGGTGTAAAAAGAAGGGGTCGCCCTTTTACGACGGAGCTGAGGGGAACTATTTTCTCTCAGATATTTTTGTGGCTTTGAGATTCTGTGCCTCACAAGGCGGTGGAGGTGGGGTGAGTGAATATTTTCAATGCAGATGCAGACAGATTCTTGTGAGGCATGGTGAACAAAGGTTATCTGGGGTTATGGGCGTAGATGGGAATGTGGAATTCAAGACACAAACAGGTCAGTTGGATGGCACAGCAGACTTCGGGGCCCGAGTGGCCCACTCCTGCTTTTATGTTGTATCTTTGTACGTAACATTGCAATAATATATACCTATTAAGACATTTCATTGCCAAGCTTTTGTAGAGTACAGTTGCTAATGTCAGCCTTAGCAATTAGTGCAATGTGTTAATTAGGTGATGTTTAAAAAGGTGAGCACCTCATTTTTTAGTTATGCCTGGGTCTGCTCTTGACATCCTACCCTTGTCTTTTCCGAGAACCAGGCTTGTTCCCTTGGCTTGATGCTAGTGGTAGCATGTGCAAAATGGCAGGCCATGACCTTACAGGTTTTGTTCGAATTCAATTCTGCTGCTTCTGATGGCCCACAGCGTCCAGTGGATTCCATGATTGGAGTTATGTGACCGGCTCTGTGTCTATCACATTGAATGCCATTAGTTCTACAAAGCAAAATGCCCACCATGTGAAGGCAGGAGCCTATCGTCAAAAGGTTTGTGCGGTGTTCATTCCTACCAACACCGTCAGGGACAGATGCACCTGCAGCAGTTAGATTGGTGAGCATGTGGTCGATTAGAATCTTCCCTCTCGTTGGTTAACCTGCCCCGGGTCTATTCTGCCTTACAGCGCTCGGCCACCTGGGTCTGTAACGGTGACCACGAGCAACTCTTGGTGATGGACATGCAGGTCCCACAGCAGAGACCATTATGTGCCCCTGATACGCTCAGTGCATCTTCCATGTCGTGTTGAACATAGATGAGTAGAGATTGATCAGGTTCCGGAGAGTGGTGGGTGGCTGACAGCTGGAGGTTTCCAGTCCCCTGTTTGACCTCATTCATTGTGACATCAGAGAGACTTGAGTCAATGTTGAGCACTCCTGTCGCAAGCCTCTATTTACTGAATGCCCCTGTGGCATCATGTCGGGCAGGACTGCCCATTCATTGGGATATGACTAACCCAGGGATGTGGGCAATGAACCTATGACATTGGATTTTAAGTTACGATTCCTAGAGTGTGATGTTGTTGGAGGTGCCTGGTGTCAATATGGCCCTGTCATGTCCTGACCTCCCCCCACTTTCCCTGTAGGTAAGGTGACACATCGATCCGAATGAGAAATGAGAAACGGACAAGGGGCGGCGATTGACAAGCCAGTTTTATTCACATGATTCAGAAAGCAGTGGGTCAGGGGTCATTCGATCCTCACAATGTATCAGAGTTGGGATTACAGGAAATACAGATAGCTTCAGTCGGCATCACGGGCGAATCGTACATTGGACATGTTATGTTTATCCAGGGAAGATATATATGCAGCATCTGAGCCATAATAGGCAGTCTCCATTGACCTGTCTCCAATTTCTGGAACATGGTGCCAATCTGCAGACGCCTCCTGAGCCAACACATCCTTCGAGAGCTTCAGGGAAACAAAGAGGAAGAGTTCATTCAGAACAACATTCAGAGCTCTGCCGTACCTCCGTGCGATTTAACCAAATGCTCTGGAGACTAGAACTGTGAACAGCGTTTCCAGTATGGTCTAACCGAGGGATCTGTAGGCAAGAACTGTGCTCAGTGCCCCAGGTGTGTTTGACTGAAAGATATAGAGACCGGAACTATTCACGGTGTACCGAGTGTGGTCTACCCGAGGTATATGGAGGCAAGATCTGTGCTCAGTGTTCCAGGTGCGTTGTGACTGAGGGATATGAAGACCTGAACTGTGTACAGTTCTATGACTGTGGTCGCACCGAGGCATATGGAGACCAGAACTGTGCTCAAAGCACCAAATGTGATCCAGCCGATGTAAATGGAGGCAAGAACTGTGCTCAGTGCTCCACGTGTGTTGTAATTGAGGGATATGGAGACCGGACTGTGAACAGTGCGCCGAGTGTGGTATAACCGAGGGATATGAAGACTAGAATTGTCCACAATGCTCCAATGGTGGTCTAATTGTGGGTTATGTTGACCAGATCTATGCACAGGGCTCCAAGTGTGGTCTAACTGAAGGTTATGGAGACCAGATGTTTGCACATTGCTCCGACTTTGGTCTAACCGAGGGAAAAATAATGCAAGATATCACCGAGTGGCAGCACATAGATGGGAAGCACAAGGCGACTAGAATATTCGAGAAGGATGAATAATTTGAAAAAGGAAAAATTTAAGGAAAGGTGCAAAACTGAGATGGACAGCTTTCTGTCTGGGAAACGTTTAAATGTTTGGGGAACAAAGATGGGTAGGTGAAGGTACGGCACCCATTGATTGGTATCACAGGCTGAAGAGGCTGAATGGCCTCTTCTTCATTCTATGAATGTTTCTGCTCTGTTCTTCCTGAGAGATTTGTACTCACGGGGCTTCGATGCACGCACCACTCCAACCTCAGCGATGGGCTGTAGCTGCACCAGGAGTCCAAGCACCAAGAGTAGTGCTTTCCTCATCTTCCGCTGATCCCCTCAGAGTCACAATGAGGTGACTGGATTACGGATGCCCTTTATATCAACGCACGTACCATTCTGTAGATAATATTCACACAGACACACGGTTAGCGCTGGCTCCACCTTGAGCTTATTAAACGAGCTATTCATTAACTGAGACCAACAGAGTGAAAGGCTAAATATGTCTCCCAAGTCGAACGTCAACAGGACTGTGTAAAATCGCAGCAAAACATCCCTCGAATCCTCTTGCTATGAAGGCCAACATACCATTTGCCTTATTTTACGCCTGCTGCACCTGCATGCTTACCATCAGCAACTGGTGTACGAGGACACCCAGGTCTCATTGCGCATTCCCCTCTCTCAATTTATAGCCAGTCAGATAATAATCTGCCTTCCTGTTTGGGCTACAAAGTGGATAACCTCATTTATCCACATTATATTGCATCTGCCAAACATTTGCCCACTCACTCAATTTGTCCAAAATAACACTGAAGCATCTCTGCATCCTCCTCACAGCTCACCCAGGTGGGAGACCCAGCTATGTGTCATCTGCCAATTTGGAGATCTACCATTCAGTTCCCTTAACTAAATCATTTATATATATTTTGAATAGCTGGGGTCCCAGCACCGATCCCTGTTGCACGACACTGGACACTGCCTGCTTTTCAAAAATGAACCGTTTATTCCTACTGTTGTTTCCTGACTGCCCAACCATTATCTATCGAACTCAATCCACTACCTCCACTCCCATGCGCTTTAACTTTACAGGCAAATCCCTTATTGGGGACTCCATCGAAAGCCTTATGAAAGTCGAAATAAAGCACATCCACTGGCTCCCCTTCATCAAATCTACTAGCTACATCCTCGATAAATTCCAGCAGATTTGTCAAGCATGATTACCCTTTCGTAAATCCATTGCTCATTCTTCCCGATTCTTCTGCTGTTTTCCAAGTGCTCAACTAATAAATCTTTTATAATGGACTCTAGAATTTTCCCCACTACCGACGTCAGGTTGACAGGCCTTTGAATTCCTGTTTTCTCTCTACATTCCTTTATAAATACTGAGGTTACATTAGCTGCCACCAATCTGTAGGACCTGTTCCAGAGTCTATAGACTCTCAGAAGATTACCACCGATGCAAACACTACTTCTAGGCCACTTCATTAAGTATTCTGGGATGTAGGTTATCAGGCCTTCGGGATTTATCGGTTTTCAATCTCATCAATTTTCCCAACACCGTTTCCCTACCTACACTGATTCCATTCAGTGCCTCACTCTCACTTAACTCTGTGTTCCCAACATTTCTGGTATGTTATTTGTATCCTACTTTGTGAAGAGAGAACCAAATTATTTAGTTGATCAGCCATTTCTTTGTCCCCCATTACAAGTTTCCCTGTTTCTGACTGAAAGGGATTACATTGATCTTGACCAATCTTCTTCTCTTCACATGGCTATAGAAGGTTTTTCGGTCAGTATTTATCTTCCCCGCAATCCTAGTCTGATACTCTCTTCTCCCATTCTTAATCAATCACTTGGTACTCCTTTGCCGAATTCTAAACTGTTACCAAACCTCAGGACTGTTGTATTCTCTGACCAAATTGTATGCATGTTCCTTGGTCTTAATACTTTCCCTACTTTCCATTGAAAGCCATGGTTTGGCCATTTTCCTGTTTTACTTTTGCGCCAGACAGGAATTATTAATTGTTGCAGTCCACCCATGTGCTCTTTGAATGTTTGTCATTGCCTATACAAAATCAGTCCTTTAAGTAACGTCTCCCAATCCATCATAGCCAGATCGCGCCTCAAACCATCGTAGTTTCATGTATTAAGATTCAAGACCCTAGTCTCAGAACCAGTTATGTCACTCTCTACCTTGATGAAGAACTCAACTATATTATGGCAGTTCATCCCCAACGGCCCTCGCACAGCTAGATGGTGAATTATTTATTTCTCAATTTCCAATATCCAGTCTAAAATGGCCTGATCCCTAGTTGTTTCCTCAACGTATTGGTACAGAAAACCATCCGGTATACACTGCAGGAATTCCTCCTCTACAGTATTGTTACTAATTTGGTTTTCCCAATCTATATGCAGGTTAAAGTCAACCATACCGACAGATGTTCCTTTATTACATGCGTCTCTAATTTCCTGTTTAATGCCATTCCAGACATCACCACTATAGTTTGGGGGCCTATAATACAATCCCCACAAACGTTTTTTTGTCCATTGGTGTTTCTCAGC
This sequence comes from Cetorhinus maximus, assembly GCF_964194155.1. Lineage (NCBI taxonomy): Eukaryota > Metazoa > Chordata > Chondrichthyes > Lamniformes > Cetorhinidae > Cetorhinus > Cetorhinus maximus. The sequence continues at coordinate 159,531 of NW_027596149.1, forward strand.
TCCACCCATACAGATTCCACAATGTTGTAGCTAATATTCTTCCCAACTATTGCATTAATTTCCTTTTCAAACAACAATACAATCCACTGCCTTTTCACTTTTGTCTGTCCTTCCTTATTACTGAATAACCCTGGATGTTCATGGCCCATCTGTGGTCACCCTGCAGCCAAGTCTCCATAAGCCCGACTATATAACACCTATTAACATCTATTTGTGCAATTAATTCACCCACTTTATTGGGAATGTTCCTCGCGTTAAGGCACAAAGCGTGAAGGCTTGTCTTTTTAACGTTGTCTGCCCCATTCCCATTATTTTTCACTGAGGCCCTCTTCTTGCATTTGAATTGTCTGCCTATTACATTTCTTATTCCCTTTTCTGTCTTTTGTTCTTGTTCTTGACTGCCCTACCTCTGGTATTTATTGTCAATCCCTTATTGATCCTTGCTCAGAGAGTATGTATGAGTCAACACCCCCATTGCTGCGGGCCAGGAGTCACATGTAGGCCAGACTGGGTTAGGATAGCAGATTTCCTCAACAAAAAATAAAAAATACCTGGAAAAACTCAGCAGGTCTGGCAGCATCGGCGCAGAAGTGTAAAGTTGACGTTTTGAGTCCTCATGACCCCTCAACAGAACTAAGTAAAAATAGGTGAGAGGTGAAATATAAGCTGGTTTTAGGCAGGGGAGGTGGGGGATGGGGGGTGGTGTTTGGGGGGTGGGGGAGGTGGGGTGTGGAGGGAAGAGAAGGAGGGAGGCGGGTTGGGACAAGCAAGAAGTGATAGGAGGAGATAACCAAAACATGTCACAGACAATAGACAAAAAAGTGTTGAAGGTAGTGATATTATATAAAAGAATGTGCTAATTAAGAATGGATAGCAGGACAGGCAACGTACAGATAGCTCTAGTGGCGGTGGGGTGAAATAAGACTAAAAGGGCGTAAAAGTTATAGATAAATGATCGGTGGAATACATTAATAATAATGGAAATATGTTTCCTCCCCTAAAGGACATGAGTGAAGCATTAGGATTTCTTTTACGAAAATCGACAATATTTTCGTGGTTATCATTACACTTTAAATTTCAGATTTTTATTCAATTCTAATTCCAACATCTGCAGTGGTGGGATTCGAACCCTCGCACCCCAGAGCTTTATCCTGGCTCACTGGATCATTATTCCAGCAACAAGCCAATGCACCATCGCCTCTCCTGTAGGGAGTATTGTGCATCCAAATGTTGCAGTTGGTGTTAATGTCCAGATCAAACAAAATGTATCTAACTGGCAGTGCTGGTTCAGGCGCAAAATACCCACTTCCTCTCTCTATGAATTGCTATGATCCGGCAGGTGTTATTTACCAGGCTGACCAACCTCCCAAGGGAAACTTGGACAATCTTTCGCGACAATTTTGCAATTTGTATTTATTACGAGCAGGCTTGTGCACTGAATTCAGAAGTAATGTGTCCGCTATCGCCTATTAACAACAAAAAAACTTAAACGCACGCAAAAGGTTACAGTTACATAGTTATAACAGTTCCCCAGATTTCTACTTTAACCTGACTCCCAACTACACAGCCCCTTTAAGGCAACAGCTCAAAAGAATTCAAAATTATTAACACACCCAGGAATATTGCCACAAGCACCCAATGGTTAATGTGATTTCGAAGGCTTTTCACTCAAATTTCGTTACTGAGACAGCAAACTTCTGCAGGGGAGGGGGTGAGGAATTTGGTCGGTGGCGGAGCTACAAGCTTCTCCCCCAAGTCTGTTTCTAATCAATGCACCTTCCAAGATCTCACTCGGCCACACCTTACACAGCCTCCCACCCTTCTTCAAATATATTTCGCCCTTTTTGATCTGTAAATCTCATCGTTTCAACTAGTTTTAAGGAGTTACTTTTCCCAACACAAACAAAATTTTCCATGTTATCATTATGGACGACGCTGTTGAGAATAATCACATTAATAACCCGGCCTTATTTGTCATGTCAGGTGTAAAAATCGCCACATTGACCCTTTGAAGATCAAACACTTCTTCACTTAACAAAACATGCAAACTTCATGCACACCATCTCTGCTGATACCTCATCCAAGCTTACTCGTCTCCATTTCAAATGCCTGTTTTACACCTCACTTCTTTGATTATTTAAAACCTGCAGTCTAACCTGCTCTATTTTGGTTAGATTAGCCGCACACCCAGAATCATATACGCACACATATACACACTCGCAGACATACATACAAAAACAAGCATGCACACACACACACACACATACACACACACACACATACATACACACACACTCACACAAGCACACACACACAGAAACACACACACACATGCACACACACTTACACATGCACACACACACAGAAACACACACAGACATACACACAGATACACACAGGCATGCACACACACAAATGCACACACACATCAAACACAAACACAAACAAACATGCACACTCACACACCGATATATACACACAGACAGACAAACACCCACGCACACACAAAAAAGCATGCACACTCACACAAACACACACACACACATATACACGCACATACGGACACAAACGCAAGCACACACACACACACACACATACGTGCACACACGAACGCAGAGACACACACTCACACATACGTGCACATACACACACGCACATGCACACAGATAAGTGCACTCACACATGCACACACAAGGACAAGCCTGCTTTAAAGTACCCCACAATAATATTAGGAAAATATGATAGTTCATTGACAGCATTGTTCTATAGATTAGTTCATGATTGACGTGTTTACCTGTCGCTATATAGCTTAAATTCTGTCTCCTATCTGCGACCATATGCTAAGCCAGCGCCAGGAACACAAGGACCAGGAGCAGTACCTACTTCATTATTCCCCAAGCTGCTCAGAGTAAGAGGTAAGTTGACTGCAGCACTGAAACTCTTGATATGAGCTCAGGGAGGAATCTGTGGTTAATCTTCACACACACACAGACAGTGAGGATAGGCTCATCTTTCACCTTGTTTAACAGACAGTCCGCTAGCTGAGGCCAGCAGTGACAGGAATGAGTTTTTGAATGGAATTAATGTATTTAAAAGATAATTTAAATTCAAGCCAGGTTTTCATTAATAAATGTGGGGGTGGGGGAGGGGGCGCACAAATATGAGCAACTCTTGAATTAGGGTAGATTAAAAGGAACCCTTTGCCGTGATCGCTGTAAGAATCCTACAGCAGACAAGGAGTCCATGCTTCCCATTGTGCCCATGCTGGCACAATCATTCCTACTCAGCCTCTCCTCCTTCCCCATCACCCTACCATTAAAAAAAATCATTTAGATTCTTTCTCAACATTCCCATTTGAAAGATACTCATTCGGTCTGCTCCTGCCACCAAATGAGGCAGCGCATTCCTGGTCAGAACTCTCAGTGTAAAAAGACATTCTTTCCAACTGATTCATTACAGACGATTTTCAATGCGTTTCTTATTGATAGTGAATCTCCGACTCTGGAAACCATTCCATTGTCAATATTGGAATGAGACTTGCGCAGAGCTCGGCACAGTGCACAAGTGGGAACAATGTTTACCCACCAACCAATTTCACTAACACCCCTTGCCCAGTGCTGCATGGTTGATGGTGGGAGCTTAATATGAGAACATCGCCTTCCATGTGTTCCTAGATTTGATCAATGGCTACACTTCAACGCGGTTTCTTTGGCTGACCTATACGTTGGAACATTCTTATGTTTGGAAAGGTGCTATATAAATGAAAGTCTTTATTTCACGCCCACATTTGTCTTCATTTCCTTTGCTCTCTGCCATGTTCTCTTTCTCTGTCTCAACCTCCTCTCAGTCTCTACCTATCCATCCATCTTTCCAAATATCTATCTATCTATCTATCTATCTATCTATCTATCTATCTATCTATCTATCTATCTATCTATCTATCTATCTATCTATCTATCTATCTATCTATCTATCTATCTATCTATCTATCTATCTATCTATCTATCTATCTATCTATCTATCTATCTATCTATCTATCTATCTATCTATCTATCTATCTATCTATCTATCTATCTATCTATCTATCTATCTATCTATCTATCTATCTATCTATCTATCTATCTATCTATCTATCTATCTATCTATCTATCTATCTATCTATCTATCTATCTATCTATCTATCTATCTATCTATCTATCTATCTATCTATCCATCTATCTAACTATCCATCTATCCATCTGTCCATCTATCCTCCTGTCCATCTATCTATCCGCCTATCTATCGATCAATCTCTATATATCTATCTATACATAATTCTTTTTTTTTCTCTCCCATTCTGTCTTGCTGCAGGTTTCTCTGTCTCTCTGCCATTCAACTTTTCACCCCAATCTCTATGCCTGTCTCTCCCTTTGCCTCTCACAACCTGCCTTTCCCTATCTCTCGCTCTCTCTTTGTATCTCTCTCTCTCGCCCGTATCTTTCTTTCTTTCTCCCCACCTATGATTCACTTTCCTCCTACTCTCTCTCACACACACACTCTGCCCCTCTCACTCTTCCATCGTGACCTGAAACACTTCCTCTCTCCCTCTTTCTCTTACGCCTCCCTCTAACTTTCTCTCACGATGCTTTGTTTCCCTCTTTTCCCATTCGCATTGTCCCCTTCTCTCTCACTCTCTCTCTATCTCTTTCTCTCCCTCTCCCTCTCTCTCCTCACTTTTCCCTACTTATCATCGAAACATCGAACGACTGCAGGTGAGTGAGAGGCCAATTGGCCCCTCTGATCTGCCCTGAATCATTGCAGGAGTAACTCACCCAGTGCCAGTAAGGGGTCTTTCCACTGAACAGCCACAGATGTTTTTCCTGGTCAGGTCATTGTCCAATTCTTTTCTAGAAAGGCTCGATTGAGTGTGCCTCCAGCGCACTATCCGCCTGTGCATTCCCGATTTGAACCATTTGCTATGCAAATAAACAGTTTCTCCTTGTGTCTCCATCGCTTCTTCAGCCAATCTCCTTCAATCGTAGCCCTCTGCTCCTCGAGCCTCCCTCCCTCCCCTTCTCCTGTTCCTCTCACATTATCTCTTTGTTTTTCTCTCTCTCTGCCTCTGCCTTCTACATCAGCCGAGAGAGTTAAATATTTCTCATTTAAAGCCGTTGTCAGTGTGTTAATCATTTGCCTCTGAAGCGGACCTGTCCTGTCCCCAGTCGCCATTCTGTCTGGCGGAGCTTGTTGCCCAGCCAACCGGCAGTTAGTTGATGATCAACCTGCTGGCCCTGCCAACTCCTGTGCACCATTATCCAAAGGTCATTGGCTGTGAAACACATTGGGATATCCACAGGCTGGGAAAGGCGCTATGAAAATGAACATCTTTAATTCCCGAACACTTTTACTTCATTCATTTGCTCTCTGTCACGTTCTCTTTCTGTGTCTATCTCCCTCCATTTATCTATCTATCTATCTATCTATCTATCTATCTATCTATCTATCTATCTATCTATCTATCTATCTATCTATCTATCTATCTATCTATCTATCTATCTATCTATCTATCTATCTATCTATCTATCTATCTATCTATCTATCTATCTATCTATCTATCTATCTATCTATCTATCTATCTATCTATCTATCTATCTATCTATCTATCTATCTATCTATCTATCTATCTATCTATCTATCTATCTATCTATCTATCTATCGACCTATCCATCTTTAAGTCTCTTTGCCACCTTCGCTCTCTATATATATCTCCCTCTGCCTTGCTCTGTCTCTCTGTCTTCCTACATTTGTCCTCATTCTCTCAGCCTCTCTTTCTCTCTCTCTGTCTCACCCCACGCCGCCTCACTAATGCCCAGTTTTGGGCCGTTCGATCTTTACCGAATCGGTCCCATTTGCACGATGGGAGTTCCACAGCTCGATCGAGTGTGTAATCCGTGTAAGGACAGGATTTGTCTTGACAAAGAGGGTGTGGTGTTCGCCTCTACCAAAACGGTCATGGACAGGGCCAACTGGGAGAGGTTGCCTGGTGTGGTTGAGGTCAAGCAGATTCAGGCTTGCTGTTTGGTTCCCTTACCACTTGCCGAAGACCAAGCGATCTGGTCACCATAGACTTCACATGTAGCACTGTTTACAATTCTGCCCTGCAAGTACCTCGGTTACATGTGTCCTTCAAGGTCGGCTGAATTGGATCAGCCGTGGCGATATCGAGCCACTCTTGGTGATGAATATTTCAGTGCCTCACTCACTGATTTCTGGCTGATATTGCTAACTCATTCCCAACGGATGAGGCGATACGGTCTGTCAATAAGCATGACCCAGGTCTCCCTGTCGCTTGCCATTTTAACACACCACCCTGCTGCCATGCCCACATGTCCATCCTTGGCCTGCTGCAATGTTCCAGTGAAGCTCAACGCAAACTAGAGGAACAGCACCTCACCTTCCGACTAGGCACTTTACAGCCTTCCAGACTGAATATCGAGTTCAACAACATTAGATCATGAACTCTCTATTCCATCCCGACCCACTTTCCGATCCCCCTATTTTCCAATAATTTATACACATTTTTTATTTTCCCCCCTATTTCCATTACTTTTAAATGTATTTCCCTCCATTGTTTTACCTCCAACACTTAGCCTATTTCGATCCCTTCCCCCCACCCCACCCTACAAGATCAGTATTTCAGGGCTGCAAAGTGTAAACATTACCCTGTGGTTTCATGACCTCCACTGTCTCAGTGACACAACAATTCGAGAGAGAATTGGGGCACGGACAAGAGTCGCTGAGCAAGTATGGTGTAACCGAGGGATATGGAGACAGGATATATGCACAGTGCTCCGAGTGTTGTCTAAGCAAGAGATAGATAAATCAGAACTGTGCACAGTGCTCCAAGTGTGGTCTAATAGGGGGATATGGAGGCCAGTACTCTACACAGTGATCCAAGTTTGGTCTAACAGGGGGATACGGAGACCAGTACTCTACACAGTGCACCGAATTTGGTCTAAACGAGGTATATGGAGACCAGAACTGTGCACGTTGCTCCAAGTGTGCTCTCCCTGCGACATATGGAGACTGGAAATGTGCACGTTGCCAAAAGTGTGGTGAACTGTGTCCATTGTGCGCCCTTTGTACATCGTGGGCCCTGAATTCAGATTTGGCCCTGAGTTCAGTGTGTGCTCCTTGATCAGCGTGGGCTCCGATTTCAATGTGGGCTCCAAGTTCAGTGTGGTCTCCGTGTTCAATGTGGGCTCTGTGTTCAGTCTGTGCTCTGTGTTCAGAAGGGGCTCTGTGTTCAGTGTGAGCTCAGTGTTCAGTGTGAGATCAGTGTTCAGTGCGGACGCTGTGTTCAGAGTCGGACCTGTCTTCAGAGTGGGTCCTGTGTTCAGTGTGGTCTGCATGTTCAGTGTGGGCTCCGTGTTCAGAGTGGGCCCTGTGTGCAGGGTTGGCACTATCCTCAGAGAGGGCTCAGTGTTCATTATGGGCCCTTGTGTTGAGAGTTGTCTCTGTGTTCAGAGGGAGCTCTGTGTTCAGAGAATATTCTGTGTTCAGTGTGGGCTCGGTGTTCGTTGTGAGTTCAGTGTTCAATGTGTGCTCAGTGTTCAGATTTGGCCCTGAATTCAATCAGGCTCTGTGTTCGGTATGGGCTCTGTGTTCAGTGTGGGCTCTGTGTTCAGTGTGGGCTCTGTGTTCAGAATGGGCTCTGTGTTCAGTGTGGGCTCTGTGTTCAGAATGGGCGCTGTGTTCAGTGTGGGCTCTGTGTTCGGTATGGGCTCTGTGTTCAGAGTGGGCTCTGTCTTCAGTGTGAGCTCAGCGTTCAGAGTGAGATCAGTGTTCCGTGTGGGCTCTGTGTTCAGTGTGAGATCAGTATTCAGTGTGAGATCAGTATTCAGTGCGGACTCTGTGTTCAGAATGGGCTCTGTGTTCAGTGTGGGCTCTGTGTGCAGTGTGGGCTCTGTGTTCAGTGTGGCCTCTGTGTGCAGTGTGGCCTCTGTGTTCAGTGTGAGCTCGTTGTGCAGTGCTGGCTCCATGTTCAGTGCGGAACCTGTGCTCAGTGTGGACCCTGTGATCAATCAGGCTCTGTGTTTCGTGTGGGCCCTGGGTTCCGAGTTAGCTCCGTGTTCAGAATGTGCTCAATTTTCAGTGTGGGCCGTCTATTCATTGTGGGCTCTTTGTTCAGTGTGTGCCCTGTGTTCAGTGTTTGCTCTGTGTTCAGCGTGGGCTCGGTGTTCAGGTTGGGCACTGCATTCAGAGCGGGATTCGTGTTCAGTGTGGGCTCTGTGTTCAGTGTGGGCTCTGTGTTCATTGTGGACCTTGTGTTCAGTGTGAGCTCCTTGATCAGCGTGGGCTCCATGTTCAGTGTGGTTTCCGTGTTCAATGTGGGCTCTGTGTTCAGTGTGGGCCCTGTGCTCAGAGTGGGACCTGTGTTCAGTGTGGACTCTGTGTTCAGGCTTGGCTCTGACTTCAGAGGGGGCTCAGTGTTCATTGTGGGACCTTGTGTTCAGAGTTGTCTTGAGTTCAGAGTATGTTTCGAGTGGGTTCTGTGTTCAGTGCGGACTCGGTATTCATTGTGAGCTCAGTGTTCAGTGTGAGATCACTGTTCTGTGCGGAGGCTGTGTTCAGAGCAGGTCCTGTGTTAGGAATGGGCCCTGTCTTCAGTGCCGGTCCTGTATTCATTGTATTCCCTGTGTTTTTCAGGGCCCTGTGTGCAATGTCATCTTTTTTTACACTTTGGACTCTGTCGACAATTTGAACTACGTGTGGGCCCCGTTTTCAGTGTGGGCCATGTGTACAATTTGAGCCATGAGTTCAGTGTGGGCTCTGTATTCAGTGTGAGCTCAGTGTTCACTGTGGTGTCTGTGTTCAGTGTGGTCTCTGTGCTCAGTGTGGGCTCTGTGTTCACTGTGGTCTCTGTGCTCAGTGTGGGCTCTGTGTTCACTGTGGGCTCTGTGTTCACTGTGGTCTCTGTGCTCAGTGTGGGCTCTGTGTTCAGCGTGGGCTCTGTGTTCACTGTGGGCTCTGTGTTCACTGTGGTCTCTGTGTTCACTGTGGTCTCTGTGCTCAGTGTGGTCTCTGTGTTCAGTGTGGTCTCTGTGTTCAGTGTGGTCTCTGTGTTCATTGTGGTCTCTGTGTTCAGTCTGGGCTCTGTGATCAGTGTGGGCTCTGTGTTCACTGTGGGCTCTGTGTTCACTGTGGTCTCTGTGCTCAGTGTGGTCTCTGTGCTCAGTGTGGGCTCTGTGTTCAGTGTGGGCTCTGTGTTCACTGTGGTCTCTGTGCTCAGTGTGGGCTCTGTGTTCAGTGTGGCCTCTGTGTTCAGTGTGGTCTCTGTGTTCAGTGTGGGCTCTGTGTTCACTGTGGTCTCTGTGTTCAGTGTGGGCTCTGTGTTCAGTATGGTCTCTGTGTTCAGTGTGGGCTCTGTGATCAGTGTGAGCTCTGTGTTCAGTGTGGTCTCTGTGTTCAGTGTGGGCTCTGTGATCAGTGTGAGCTCTGTGTTCAGTGTGGTCTCTGTGTTCAGTGTGAGCTCTGTGTTCAGTGTGGTCTCTGTGTTCAGTGTGGGCTCTGTGTTCAGTGTGGTCTCTGTGTTCAGTGTGGTCTCTGTGTTCAGTGTGGTCTCTGTGTTCAGTGTGGTATCTGTGTTCAGCGTGGGCTCTGTGTTCAGTGTGGTCTCTGTGATCACTGTGGGCTCTGTGTTCAGTGTGGTCTCTGTGTTCAGTGTGGGCTCTGTGTTCAGTGTGGGCTCAGTGTTCAGAGCAGATTTTGTATTCAGTGCGGCCTCTGTTTTCAGAGAGGGATCTGTGTTGAGAGCAGGCTGTATGTTCATATTGGGCCCTGTTTTCCATCAGGCTCTGTGTTCGGTGTCGGCTCTGTGTTCAGTGAGTGCTCGGTGTTCAGTGAGTGCTCTGTGTTCAGTGTGGTCTCTGTGCTCAGTGTGAGCTCTGTGTTCACTGTGGGCTCTGTGTTCACTGTGGTCTCTGTGTTCACTGTGGGCTCTGTGTTCAGTGTGGGCTCTGTGTTCACTGTGGTCTCTGTGTTCACTGTGGTCTCTGTGCTCAGTGTGGTCTCTGTGTTCAGTGTGGTCTCTGTGTTCAGTGTGGGCTCTGTGTTCACTGTGGTCTCTGTGTTCAGTGTGGGCTCTGTGTTCAGTGTGGTCTCTGTGTTCAGTGTGGGCTCTGTAATCAGTGTGAGCTCTGTGTTCAGTGTGGTCTCTGTGTTCAGTGTGGGCTCTGTGATCAGTGTGAGCTCTGTGTTCAGTGTGGTCTCTGTGTTCAGTGTGAGCTTTGTGTTCAGTGTGGTCTCTGTGTTCAGTGTGGGCTCTGTGTTCAGTGTGGTCTCTGTGTTCAGTGTGGGCTCTGTGTTCAGTGTGGTCTCTGTGTTCAGTGTGGTCTCTGTGTTCAGTGTGGTCTCTGTGTTCAGCGTGGGCTCTGTGTTCAGTGTGGTCTCTGTGTTCACTGTGGGCTCTGTGTTCAGTGTGGTCTCTGTGTTCAGTGTGGGCTCTGTGTTCAGTGTGGGCTCTGTGTTCAGTGTGGGCTCAGTGTTCAGAGCAGATTTTGTATTCAGTGCGGCCTCTGTTTTCAGAGAGGGATCTGTGTTGAGAGCAGGCTGTATGTTCATATTGGGCCCTGTTTTCCATCAGGCTCTGTGTTCGGTGTCAGCTCTGTGTTCAGTGAGTGCTCTGTGTTCAGTGAGTACTCTGTGTTCAGTGTGGGCTCTGTGTTCAGTGTGGTCTCTGTGTTCAGTGTGGTCTCTGTGTTCAGTGTGGTCTCTGTGTTCAGTGTGAGCTCTGTGTTCAGTGTGTGCTCTGTGTTCAGTGTGGGCTCTGTGTTCAGTGTGGGCTCTGTGTTCAGTGAGTGCTCTGTGTTCAGTGAGTGCTCTGTGTTCAGTGTGGGCTTTGTGTTCAGTGTGCGTTCTGTGTTCAGTGAGTGTTCTGTGTTCAGTGAGTGTTCTGTGTTCAGTGTGGGCTCTGTGTTGAGTGTGGGCTCTGTGTTCAGTGAGTGCTCTGTGTTCAGTGAGTGCTCTGTGTTCAGTGTGGTCTCTGTGTTCAGTGTGGGCTCTGTGTTCAGTGTGGGGTCTTTGTTGAGTGTGGGCTCTCTGTTCAGTGAGTGCTTTGTGTTCAGTGTGGGCTCTGTGTTCAGTGTGGGCTCTGTGTTCAGTGTGGGCTCTGTGTTCAGTGAGTGCTCTGTGTTCAGTGTGGGCTCTGTGTTGAGTGTGGGCTCTCTGTTCAGTGAGTGCTCTGTGTTCAGTGAGTGCTCTGTGTTCAGTGTGGGGCCTCTGTTCAGTGACTGCTCTGTGTTCAGTGAGTGCTCTGTGTTCAGTGTGGGCTCTGTGCTCTGTGTGGGCTCTGTGTTCAGTGTGGGATCTGTGTTCAGAGTGGGCACTGTGTTCAGTGTGAGCTGGGTGTTCAGTGTGTGCTCAATGTGCAGTGTGTTCCCTGTGTTCAAATGGAGCCCTATGTTCACATTTGGCACTATTTTTTTTGTGTGCCCTGTGTTCGGACAGGGCCCTGTGTTCAGAGTGGGCCCTCTGTTCAGTGTGGACCCCGTGTTCAGTGTGGGCCATCTATTCAGTGTGGGCTCTTTGTTCAGTGTGAGCCCTGTGTTCTGTGTGAGCTCTGTGTTCAGTGTGGTCTCTGTGTTCAGTGTGGTCTCTGTGTTCAGTGTGGGCTCTGTGTTCAGTGTGGGCTCTGTGTTCAGCGTGGGCTCTGTGTTCAGTGTGGGCTCTGTGTTCAGTGTGGGCTCTGTGTTCAGCGTGGGCTCTGTGTTCAGTGTGGGCTCTGTGTTCAGTGTGGTCTCTGTGTTCAGAGCAGATTTTGTATTCAGTGCGGCCTCTGTTTTCAGAGAGGGATCTGTGTTGAGAGCAGGCTGTATGTTCATATTGGGACCTGTTTTCCATCAGGCTCTGTGTTCGGTGTCGGCTCTGTGTTCAGTGTGTGCTCTGTGTTCAGTGTGGGCTCTGTGGTCAGTGTGGGCTCTGTGTTCAGTGTGGGCTCTGTGTTCAGTGTGAGCTCTGTGTTCAGTGTGGGCTCTGTGTTCAGTGTGGGCTCTGTGTTCAGTGTGGGCTCTCTGTTCAGTGCGAGCTCTGTGTTCAGTGCGGGCTCTGTGTTCAATGTGGACTCTGTGTTCAGTGCGGGCTCTGTGTTCAGTGTGGGCTCTGTGTTCAGTGTGGGCTCTGTGTTCAGTGTGGGCTCTGTGTTCAGTGTGGGCTCTGTGTTCAGTGTGGGCTCTGTGTTCAGTGTGGGCTCTGTGTTAAGTGTGGGCTCTATGTTCAGTGTGTGCTCTGTGTTCAGTGATAGCTCTGTGTTCAGTGTGGGCTCTGTGTTCAGTGCGGGTTCTGTGCTCAGTGAGTGTTCTGTGTTCAGTGAGTGTTCTGTGTTCAGTGTGGGCTCTGTGTTGAGTGTGGGCTCTGTGTTCAGTGAGTGCTCTGTGTTCAGTGAGTGCTCTGTGTTCAGTGTGGTCTCTGTGTTCAGTGTGGGCTCTGTGTTCAGTGTGGGCTCTGTGTTCAGTGAGTGCTCTGTGTTCAGTGTGTGCTCTGTGTTGAGTGTGGGCTCTGTGTTCAGTGAGTGCCCTGTGTTCAGTGTGGGCTCTGTGTTCAGTGTGGGCTCTGTGTTCAGTGAGTGCTCTGTGTTCAGTGTGGGCTCTGTGTTCAGTGTGCGCTCTGTGTTCAGTGAGTGCTCTGTGTTCAGTGAGGGTTCTGTGTTGAGTGTGGGCTCTCTGTTCAGTGAGTGCTCTGTGTTCAGTGTGGGCTCTGTGTTCAGTGTAGGCTCTGTGTTCAGAGTGGTCCATGTGATCACTGTGGGCCCTCTGTTCATTGTGTGCCCTGGGTTCAGTGTGAGCCTTATGTTCAATGTATGCTCTCTGTTGAGTGTGGGCTCTATGTTAATTGAGGTCTCTGTGTTCAGTGTGGGCCCTGTGTACAGAGTTGGCCCTGTTTTAAGAGTGGGCCCTGAGTTCAGTGTGGGCTCTGTGATCAGTGTCGGCTCCATGTTCAGCGTGGGCTCTGTGTTCAGGGTGGGCCCTGTGTCCAGAGTTATCTCTGTATTCAGTGTGGTATCAATGTTCAGAGATAGATCTGTGTTCACTGGAGGCTCTATGTTCAGCATGACCTCAGTGTTCAGTGTGAGCTTTGTGTTCAGTGTGAGCTCAGTGTTCAGTGTGGGCCCTGGACTCTGTGTGGGTCCTGTGTTCAGTGTGAGCTTAGTTTTCAGTCTGAGATCAGTGTTCAGGGTGGCTCTATGTTCAGTGTGGCCGCTGTGCTCAATTTAGGCTCTGTGTTCAGTGTGGGCTCTGTGTTCAGTGTGGGCTCTGTGCTCTGTGTGGGCTCTGTGTTCAGTGTGGGATCTGTGTTCAGAGTGGGCACTGTGCTCTGTGTGGGCTCTGTGTTCAGTGTGGGATCTGTGTTCAGAGTGGGCTCTGTGTTCAGTGTGGGATCTGTGTTCAGTGTTGGCTCTGTGCTCTGTGTGGGCTCTGTGTTCAGTGTGGGATCTGTGTTCAGAGTGGGCACTGTGTTCAGTGTGAGCTGGGTGTTCAGTGTTTGCTCAATGTGCAGTGTGTTCCCTGTGTTCAGATGGAGCCCTATGTTCACATTTGGCACTATATTTTTTGTGTGCCCTGTGTTCGGACAGGGCCCGGTGTTCAGAGTGGGCCCTCTGTTCAGTGTGGACCCCGTGTTCAGTGTGGGCCGTCTATTCAGTGTGGGCTCTTTGTTCAGTGTGAGCCCTGTGTTCTGTGTGAGCTCTGTGTTCAGTGTGGGCACTGCCTTCAGGGTTGGCTCTGTTTTTAGTGTTGGCCCTGTGTTCAGATGGAGCTCTGTGTTCAGTATGGACCCTGAATTCAGTGTGAGCCCTGTGTTCAGTGTGGGCCCTGTGTTCAGGTTGGGCCCTGTATTAGGAGTGAGCCCTGTGTTTAGTAAGGGCGCTGTGTTCAGTGTGTTCTCTTTATTCAGTTTTGGTTCCCTGGTCATCCTGGGCACTATATGCAGTGTGAGGCCTGCGTTCAGTGTGTTTTCTCAGTTCAGTATCTGGTCTGTGTTCAGTGTGGGGCCTGTGTCCAATCAGCCTCTGTGTTCAGTGTGAGCTCAGTGCTCAGTGTGGGCTCTATGTTCAATGTGGCCTCTGTGTTCAATGTGGACTCTGTGTTCAATGTGTTTATTGTGCTCAGAGTGGACTCTGTGTTCAGTGTGAGCTGGCTGTTTAGTGTGTGCTCAATGTGCAGTGTGTTCCCTGTGTTCAGTGTGGGCTCTGTGTTGAGGGTGAGCACCGCCTTCAGAGTGGGCTCTGTGTTCAGTGTGGGCCCTGTGTTCAGGTGGAGCTCGGTGTTCACTATGAACCCTGCGTTTAGTGTGAGCCCTGTTTTCAGTGAGGGCCTTGTGTTCAGTGTGGACCCTCTGTTCAGATTGGGTTCTGTGTTAGGAGTGAGCCCTGTGTTCAGTGAGGGCGCTGTGTTCAGTGTGGGACATGTGTTCAATCTGGGCCCTGTATTCAGATAGGGCCCTGTGTTAGGCGTGAGAACTTTGTTCAGTGAGGGCCCTGTGTTTAGTGTTTTCTCTTTATAAAGTTTTGGTCATTCAGCGCCCTGTTTTCAGTGTGAGCTCAGTGTTCACTGTGGGCTCTGTGTTCAGTGTGGCCTCTGTGTTCAGTGTGGGCTCTGTGTTCACTGTGGGCTCAGTGTTCAGTGTGGCCTCTGTGTTCAGTGTGGGCTCTCTGTTCAATGTGGGCTCTGTGTTCAGTGTGGGCTCTGTGCTCAGTGTGGGCTCTGTGCTCAGTTTGGGCCCTGTGTTCAGTGTGGGCTCTGTGTTCAGTGCGGGCTCTGTGCTCAGTGTGGGCCCTGTGTTCAGCGTGTTCCCTGTCTTCAGAGTGTGCCATGTGTACAGTGTGGACCCTGTGTTCAGGATGGGCCCGCTATTCAGTGTGGGATCTTTGTTCAGTGTGAGCGTTGTGTTCAGCGTGTGCTCTGTGTTCAGGGAGGGCACCGCCTTCAGAGTGGGTTCTGTGTTCATTGAAGGCTCAGTGTTCAGTGTGGGCTCTATGATTAGTGTGAGCTGGGTGTTTAGTGTATGCTCAGTGTGCAGTGTGTTCCCTGTGCTCTGTGAGGGCTCTGTGTTCAGGTGGGCCCTCTATGCAGTGTGGGATATTTGTTCAGCGTGAGCCCTATGTTCAGCGGTTGAGCTGTGTTCAGGGAGGACACCGCCTTCAGAGTGGGCCCTGTGTTCAGTGTGGGCCCTGTGTTCAGTGTGAGCTCAGTGTTCAGTGAGGGCTCTATGTTCAGTGTGGCCTCTGTATTCAATGTGGGCCCTGTGTTCAGTGTGGGCCCTGTGCTCAGACTGGGCTCTGTGTTTAGTATGAGCTGGGAGTTTTGTGCATGCTCAGTGTTCGGTGTGGACCCTGTGTTCAGTGTGTTCCCTGTGTTCAGTGTGGGCGCTGTGTTCAGGGTGGGCTCTGTTTTCAACGTGGGCCTTGTGTTCAGTGTGGGCTCTGTGTTCAGTGAGGGCTCTGTGTTCAGTGTGTGCTCTATGTTCAGTGTGACCTCTCTGTTTAGTGAAGGCTCTGTGTTCAGTGTGGGCTCTGTGTTCAGTGTGGGCCCTGTGTTCAGTGTGGGCCCTGTGTTCAGTGTGGGCCCGGTGTTCAGAGTGGGCTCTGTGCTCAAAGTGACCTAGTGCACAGTGTATGCTCAGTCTGCAGTGCGTTCCCTCTGTTCAGTGTAGACCATGTGCTCATGGTGGGACCTCTATTCAGTGTGGGATCTTTGTTCAGTGTGAACCATGTGTTCAGAGTCAGCACCACCTTCAGAGGGGGCTCTGTGTTTAGTGTGGGCTCAGTGTTCATTGAGGGTACTATGTCCAGTGTGGCCTCTGGGTTCAATGTGGGCCCTGTGTTCATTGTTGGCACGGTGTTCTGTGTGAGCTCTGTGTTCAGTGTGGGCTCTGTGTTCAGAGTGGGCTCTGTGTTCAGTGTGAACCCCGTGTTCAGTATGGGCCCGGTTTTCTGTGCGAGCTCTGTGTTCAGTGTGGTCTCTGTGTTCAGTGTGGGCCCTGTGTTCAGTGTGGGCCCGGTGTTCTGTGTGGGCTCTGTGTTCAGTGTGGGCTCTGTGTTCAGTGTGGACACTGTGTTCAATGTGGGCCCTGTGTTCAGTGTGGGCCCTGTGTTCACTGTGGGCTCTGTGTTCAGTGTGGGCCCTGTGGTCAGTGTGGGCCCGGTGTTCTATGTGAGCTCTGTGTTCAGTGTGGTCTCTGTGTGCAGTGTGTTCCCTGTGTTCAGAATGGGCTCTGTGTTCAGTGTGGACCCTGTGTTCAGGGTGGGCCCGCTATTCAATGTGGGATCTTTGTTCAGTGTGGGCCCTGTGTTCAGTGTGGACCCTTTGTTCAGGGTGGGCCCTCTATTCAGTGTGGGATCTTTGTTCAGTGTGAGCCCTGCGTTCAGCGTGGGCTCTGTGTTCAGGGTCGGCTCTGTGTTGAGGGTGGGCACCGCCTTCAGTGTGGGCTCTGTGTTGAGGGTGGGCACCGCCTTCAGGGTGGTCTCTGTGTTCAGTGTGGCCCTGTGTTCAGATGGAGCTCTGTGTTCAATATGGACCCTGCGTTTAGTGTGATCCCTGTGTTCAGTGTGGGCCTTGTGTTCAGTGTGAGCTCTGTGTTCAGTGTGTGCTCTGTGTTCAGTGTGGGCCTTGTGTTCAGAGTGGGCCCTGTTTTCAGTGTGAGCTGGGTGTTTAGTGTATCCTCAGTGTGCAGTGTGTACCCTGTGTTCAGCATGTGGTCTGTGTTCAGGGTGTGCATGGCATTCAGATTATTCTCTGTGTTCAGTGTGGGCTCTGTGTTGATTGTAGGCTCTGTATTCACTGTGGGCCCTGTGTTTTGTGTGAGCTCAGTGTTCAGTGAGGTCTCTGAATTCAGTTCAGCCTGTGTGTTCAATGTGGGCCCTGTGTTCAATGTGGGCCCTGTGTTCAGTGTGGGCCCTGTGCTCAGTGTGGGCTCTGTGTTCAGTGTGGGCCCTGTGTTCAGAGTGGGCCCTGTGTTCAATGTGGGCCCTGTGTTCAGTGTGGGCCCTGTGCTCATTGTGGGCACTGTGTTCTGTGTGAGCCCTGTGTTCAGTGTGGGCCGGTGTTCTGTGTGAGCTCTGTGTTCAGTGTGGTCGCTGTGTTCAGTGTGGGCCCTGTGTTCAGTGTGGGCCCGGTGTTCAGTGTGGGCGCTTTGTTCAGTGTGGGCTCTGTGTTCAGTGTGGTCTCTGTGTTCAGTCTGGGCCCGGTGTTCTTGTGAGCTCTGTGTTCAGTGTGGTCTCTGTGTTCAGGGTGGGCCGGCTATTCAGTGTGGGATCTTTGTTCAGTGTGAGCCCTGTGTTGAGTGTGGGCCCTGTGTTCAGTGTGGACCCTGTGTTCAGGGTGGGCTCTCTATTCAGTGTGGGATCTTTGTTCAGTGTGAGCCCTGAGTTCAGTGTGGGCTCTGTGTTCAGGGTCAGCTCTGTGTTGAGGGTAGGCACCGCCTTCAGAGTGGTCTCTGTGTTCAGAGTGGGCCCTGTGTTCAGATGGAGCTCTGTGTTCAGTATGGACCCTGCGTTTAGTGTGATCCCTGTGTTCAGTGTGGGCCATGTGCTCAGTGTGTGCTCTGTGTTCAGATTGGGCTCTGTGTTAGGAGTGAGCCCTTTGTTCAGTACGGGCGCTGTGATGTGTGTTCCCTGTGTTCGGTGCGGGCCCTGTGTTCAGTGTGTTCCATGTGTTCAGTGTGAGTTCTGTGTTCAATGTGTTCTCTGTGTTCAGTGTGAGCCCTGTGTTCAGTGTGGGCTCTGTGTTCAGTGTGAGCTCCGTGTTCTGTCTGTGCTTTATGTTCAGTGTGGCCTCTGTGTTCAATGTTGTCTCTGTGTTCAGTGTGGGTCCTTTGTTCAGAGTGGGCACTGTGGTCAGTGTGAGCTGGGTGTTCAGTGTATGCTCAGTGTGCAGTGTGTTCCCATTGATCAGTGTGGGCCCTGTGTTCAGGGTGGGCCATCTATTCAGTGTGGGATCTTTGTTCAGTGTGAGCCCTGTGTTCAGTGTGGGCCCTGTGTTCTGTTTGGGCCCTGTGTTCAGGTTGGGCCCTCTATTCAGTGTGGGATCTTTGTTCAGTGTGAGCCCTGTGCTCAGTTTGAGCCCTGTGTTGAGTGTGGGCTATTTGTGCAGTGTGGGCCCTGTGTTCAGTGTGGGCCCTCTATTCAGTGTGGGATCTTTGTTGAGTGTGAGCCCTGTGTTCAGTGTGAGCCCTGTGTTCAGTGTGGGCCCTGTGTTCAGTGTGGGCTCTGTGTTCAGGGTGGGCCCTCTATTCAGTGTCGGATCTATGTTCAGTGTGAGCCCTGTGTTCAGTGTTGGCCCTGTGTTCAGGGTGGGCTCTGTGTTGAGGGTGGGCAGCGCCTTCAGAGTGGTCTCTGTGTTCAGTGTGGTCCCTGTGTTCAGATGGAGCTCTGTGTTCAGTATGGCCACTGCGTTTAATGTGAGCCCTGTGTTCAGTGTTGGCCACGTGTTCATTGTGGGCCCTCTGTTTAGATTGGGCTCTGTATTAGGAATGAGCCCTGTGTTCAGTGAGGGCTCTGTGTTCAGTGTGCATCATGTGTTCAGTGTGGGTCCTCGGTTCCGATTGGGCCCTATGTTAGGAGTGAGCCCTTTGTTCAGTGAGGGTACTGTGTTTAGTATGTTCTCTTCATATAGTTTAGCTTCCGTGGTCAGTGTGCGCCCTGTGTTCAGTGTGAGTCCTGCGTTCACTGTGTTCTCTGTGTTCAGTGTCTGCTCTGTGTTCATAGTGGGCCCTGTGTTAAGTGTGAGCCCTGCGTTCAGTGTGTTCTCTGTGTTCATTGTGTGCTCTGTGTTCAGAGTGGGCCCTGTGTATAATCAGGCTCTGTGTTCAGAGTGGGCTCTGTGTTCAGTGTGAGCTCAGTGCTCGGTGTGACCACTTTTGGTGATGGGCAATGCTGTATCCCAACCAGACTCCATTGTGTGCACTGATTGCCTCTGTGAATCGCTGCTTAACATGGAGGATAACAGGATCATCAGCTGAATGAGGGTGGGGGGTTAAAGGTAGCGTGTCCTATCCCTCTGTTTTCCCCCTGATGCGGTGAAACACAATGGAGACAGGAGTCAATGCTGAACATTGCCAGAGCCAGTCCCTCCCCACTCTCTGCCAAAATGCTGGCACCTCTGCTGGGTGTGTCCTGCCAGGGGGACAGGTCATTCCCCGGGGATGGTGATGGACGAGCCAGGGACATTGACCTTCAGTCTGTTAGTTTGAGGATGACCACATCGGAGCTTCTTGATGGTTCATGTGCTCCTGTAATTCACTGGCCAACCCCTCTATCCCTTTCAATATGGTGATGCACCGACACGAATGAGAAATGATGGGCAGTTAAGAATTAACGACGTTGCTCTGGGTCTGGGGTTACATGCAGGTCAGACAGGCTAAAAATGGTAGATTTCCTTCCATAAGGGACACGAGTCAACCAGGTGGATCTTCATCACAATCCACTAGTTTCACTCTCACCATCCACGGTATTTGTGTTTTATTTTAAGTCCGAGAGTATAATTTACCCAACCCCACAGCCTACAGTGAGTCTGCAGTCAGGGGCCCGGACAATCACCCAGTGGGCATTTTCGGGGGCTGTGTTCAGCATCGTGAAATCTATCCTTTGACGGGTCAGTGTATATCACTCACCGCGCCCAGTGAGCGCATGGTCCTTCTCTGGTGTGACTGAGCTCACCCTGAGATACAGCCTACAGCGTCCACCCCTCCTTGTCGAGCCCCTATCAACTGTCCCACCCCTCCTGTGCCCCAAACCGAGCCTAACAACCCACATACCAATTGTCTCCGCACTGGGCACCTCCAGCCCTGCAAAAATCCTTCCCTTTTAAATCATTTCCACAACCCTCTATCCATTCCCTCTTCCCAGGTTCCCTGTTCTCTTTGATTCCTCACTGCCGTCTATCTGCATTGCGTGGATGGGCCGCATGGCTTTCGGAGATTTGATGACTCTATGAGTCTACCTTTATTGGGTTTTTAATTGTCTCCAAGTGAATGTTGTTAGCTGGAGATTAAACTAAACTCCTGTATCCAGGAGTGGGATAAAAGTTTTGAAATGTCTGGAATGCAATTTGTGTATACAGAGTTCCATGCCGGACATCAGAGTTGGAGCACACATCAGTCACTTCGAGCAGCTTACCGGCCTGTTAAATGTTTACCTGGAACACGGAACTGACCGGGCACCAGGTGCCATCCTGTCTGACAGCGTAGAACAAGGTGTGAGAACCTGACAGTAATGAGACAGCCCAGGATAGGGTCCAGCAGCTCACTGCCCGTCTGTGTGGACACTGTGCAGGCTTTAATATTCTAAATATCCTCAACAGCCCCTCCAGGGGTCTTACATCCTCCCTCATGTGTGGTGATCAGTGCTAGATGTATTAATCTAGCTGTCGCCTCAGCAGTGATTAATCATTGTTCAAAGTAACATCCACTGATTTAGTTCCCAACACTTGTATTTATGCAAAATGCTCCAGCAAAACACAATAAGCTCGATACCACCCAGGACAAAGCAGCCCCGCTTGAATGTCTCCCCAACCACAAACATTCACTCCCTTCACCAAGGACGCACAGTGACAGCAGTGTTTACCATGCACAAGATGTTCAGCAGCAACTCACCAAGGTTCCTTCGACAGGGCCGCCCAAATTCACGACATCTAATATCTAGAAGGACAAGGACACATGGGAACAGCATCTCCTGGCAGTTGCCCATCAATCCACTCTCCATCCTGACTTGTAAATATATCGGCCAATCCTTCGCTGTCGCTGGGACAAAATGCTGGAACTTGCTCCCTAACAGCGCTATGGGCGTACCTACACCACAGGGATTGTAGCGGCTGTCACCACGTTCTCAAGGGACAATTTGGGAGAGACATTAAATGCTGGCCTAGCCAGCGACTCCCACATCCCACGAATTAATTTTAAGCAATGGAGCCCAATACCCTCCACACTTCGCTAACTGCTCTCTCATCCTGCCCTGCCAAATGTCAAAGATAACATTTCGGAACACCCCATATCCCTCTGTCTCTGAACGCCCTTTAAAATTGCTTCATTGAGCGCATAATGCCTCCCCGTATTCCTTCTGACAAAGTGCATCACCTCATATCTCTCTCTGCAAAATTCCATCTGCCACTTATCTGCCCAGTTTGCCCTGCTATCTACATCCTGTTTCCATCGATTTCTATCGCACACAGTGGTTGCCATGACTTCAATTATTTTTTCATCGACAAGTTTAGGAATTTCAACGTATTCCTCATGTAATTAATTGGGGGAACATCACTTTCTACATGCTCCAACCTGACAAACATCCCTTTACTCCAAAAGCACTTGTGTTGGATCATCGGCTGAGGGAGGTCTGTTGATGCGAATCATGAGGAGACATTTTTTTGCCCATGTTGGACCTGATGACATTGGCCAATATTGAGGACTCCAATCGAAACGACCTCCTGCTCCCTAGCACTATGGCACTGCCAGTGGGAAAGGGGCATACCCAGGAATGGCGATGGACACGTCTGGGATAATGGCTCTGAGGCAATTCTCTGTGAAAATGATTATGTTGGAGCTACAAGACCTGAATGCGGCCCTGCCATTGTCTGACCTCCCCATTCCCTTCCTGTCAATTTGGAGACACACCGATCCGAGTGAGAAATGAGAAACCTACAAGAAGCTGTGTTGAGCACAGCCAGTTTTATTCACATGATTGAGGAACCAGTGGGTCAGGGGACACGGGGACTACACAGTCCGTGGAGCCTCAAGGCGGTGCTGGAATCACGGGCTCTGGAAGTCGGGTTTTTGTCGCTGGCCTTGCTTGCCAACCATCGATTCCCATTTTTCTAATTCGCTTCACCACGCAGCATTAAAACAACCAATAGAGCTTGTTGCGATTCAAACCCTCGTTTCTGCGGCAGTGCCCCCATCGACAGGTGCCCCCTTTAATTGCGTCACATGCAACGGTCAAAGCTGAAATGCAGAATGAAATCCTCCCTTGATGCCACCAGTAAGGACCATCGACTCTCGCTCAAACACTTGTTATGTATCACCCTAAAAGTTGAAGTCACCGTTTCATAACCATACCCGATACATCATCATTGCCGGTTTGGTCTGTGAGGTATTGCCAAAAGACATGGAGAACAGAACTACGCACAGGGCTCTATGGGTGGCGTAACCAAGGTACATGCAGAGCAGAACTACACACAGTGACCCACGTGTGGTCTAACCAAGCGATATGGAGACCAGAGACCAGAACTGTGCACCGTGCTTTGAGTTTGGTCTAACCGAGGGATATCGAGACCATAATTATGCACAGTACTCCATGTGTGTTTCAACCAAGGGATAGGGAGGCCGGAACTGTGCACATTTCTCCAGGTGTGGTCTAACCAAGGCATATGATGACCTCAGCTCTGCACAGTGCTCCAAGTGTGGTCTCACTGAGGGATATGGAGACCAGATAAATGCAAAGTTCTCCATGTGTGGTATAACCGGGGGATATGGAGACCTTGACTGTTCACTGTGCTCCAAGTGTTGTCTGACCGAGGGATATGAAGACCTGAACTGTAATTAAAAACTACATATTCTTAGAATTTTGCTGCAATTTTAAGATTCCGCCGAGTCAGATGTGGAGGCGTGAGCAAAATTAAACAAAAAAATAAACAGTATAAAAAAAATGTCCTAATTTAGCGAACATTCCCACGCGGAGATTGAAGGGTTTTGGTAACATGGTTAGGTTAATGTTAAAGAACCAAGCCGGATAAATGGACTTAAAAACACGTCAAAAATAATCCAGTCGAATGGCAGCACTTGTCTGATTGGGTGAATGGCCTACTTGTGTTCCTGTGAATGGTTTCATAGATTGGCGGAAGGGAGATAAGATGACCTCGCTAAATATACTTTGCAGCGATGATGTGTCCCGGTACCAGAAATACAACGACCAAGAGCAGTGCTTTCCTCATCTTTCTATGAGCACATCAGAGCTACAGTGAACTGCCTGGGCTACAGGAGCTCTTTGTATGAACTCAGAGTATAAACTGTAGTCGATAAACACACACAACCACCCATACAGACACGGTGAGGATTGGCTCCAGCTTTGGGGCATTAAAGGGATACGTCACTCACTGAGAGTAACAGTAACTGCAATCAATGATTAAATGTGTGTCGCAAGGCAAGTATGTGTTAATCAAAAGAGTCCGTCCTGTGTAAGGATTGAACATGGGAAAGTTTATAGAAATATCTTTCTGCGATTAAGGTAAGGATAATACAGCAGATAAGAGGGCCATTGGGCCCATCGTGACTGTGTCGCGTCTCTGAAACAACTATCCCATTATACCCACGCAGCTTTCCACTGTCAATATGCCGGCTGTTTTGATTGCCCATCATGACCCACCCTATAGCGTCACGTGTCCTCACACCCGCCCTTTCATTTCCCCTTCCCTTACACTGAATCTACTTTCAAACGTACAGGTCGCCAGAAAATAGCCAGCAATGGATTATCTTCCTGCTCGCGAGCCGATACCTCTGGTGCCCCCAAAGGATCTGCAACCCTGCATCCCCACACACACACACCCACAAACCCCGACACCAACTATCCCACCAGCACCCCCCAAGCACACCTCCCACACTCACATCCCCACCACACCCAAGCAGCGCAGATTTCATCTACGTGTCAAAACGTCACCATTCGATGAATGAATGCGATTTCTAACCAAAAGGACGGGGCTCCCTGCCTTACCCACAACAACCTACCCTTCGCTCCTCCCCTATATTTGCAATTCTTGACCAATGGGAACAGAACTTCCTGATTCCTCGAAGGCAAAAGAAAAATGCTGTAGATGCTGGAAATGTGAATTGCAAACAGAAAATTCTGGAAAGAACCTCAGCAGCTCTGACAGCATCTGCGGAGAGAGAAACAGCGTTTCCAGTCCCTATGAACCTTCTTCAAAGGTTAGAAGGGAACAAAATAACCTTAACTTATCCCCTATATTTACAAACCTTGACCAATGGGAATGGTTCTCCTGGATTCCGTATACCAATCTAATATTTACTCGTGCCATCTTTGCCCTTCTCTTATCCCCATGCATTCATTTCAGCCAATCAGCGTCTAGTTTTTGATTCTCAATAATGCTATTCCTAGACTCACTGACACACAAATATAAAATGCTGCGTTATTCCACTTAGGCTTTTAATAGGATGTCAACTTAAAGGCATTGAAACAACATTTCACTCTTGGCATTAATTTAAGAAGGCTAATGGGATGTTAACCTTCATTACGCGAGGGAGTGAACATAAAGGTAAGGACGATATCCTTCAGTTATACAGGGCATTGGTGGGAACGCACCTCGAGTACTGTGTGCAGTTTTGGTCTCCTTATTTATGGATGAATGTAAATTCATTGGATGCGGTTCAGAGGAGGCTTAAGGGATTGAGACCTGGAATGAGTGGGTTGTCTTATGAGGAAAGGTTGGAAAGACTAGGCATGTTTCCACTGGAGTTTAGAAGAGTAAGGGGAGATTTGATTGAAGTATACAAGATCCTGAACAGCCTCGACAAGGTAGACGTGGAATGGATGCTTCATCTTGTGGGTGAGAACAGAACTAGGGACGGGGTCAACGTCTAAAAATAAGGGATCGCCCTTTCAGGATGGAGATGAGGAGAATTATTTTCTCTCACATGTTTGTGTGGCTTTTGGACTCTGTGCCTCAGAAGGCGGTGGAGGTGGGCTCAGTCAATATTTTCAATGCGGAGGTAGATAGATTCTAGTGATGCATGGTGACCAATGTTCTCTGGGGTTATGGGCGTAGATGGGAATGTGGAATTCAAGACACAAACAGGTCAGTTGGATGGCACAGCAGACTTGAGGGTCCGAGTGGCCCACCCCTGCTTCTATGTCATATCTTTGCCTGTAACATTCCAAGAATATATATCCATTAAGATATTTCATTGCTAAGCTTACGCACAGTACAATTCCTAATGTCAGCCTCATCAATTAGTGCAATGTGTCAATTAGGTGATGTTTAACAAAGTGAGCACCTCATTTTTCAGTTATGCATGGGTCTGCTCTTGACATCCTACCCTTGTCTCTTCCGAGAACCAGGCTTGTTCCCTTAGCTTGATGGTAGTGGTAGCATGAGCAAAATGCCAGTTCATGAATATAAGGTTGAGTTCGAATTCAATTCTGCTGCTTCTGATGGCCCACATCGCCCAGTGGATTCCATGATTGGAGTTATGTGACCGGCTCTGTGTCTATCACAATGAATGCCAAGTTGCACAAAACACAATGCCCACCATGTGAAGGCAGGGGCCGATCGTCAAAAGGACTGTGAGGCGTTCATTCCTACCAGCACCGTCAGGGACAGATGCACCTGCAGCAGGTATATTGGTGAGGATGTGGTCGATTAGAATCTTCCCTCTCGTTGGTTAACCTGCCTCGGGCCTATTCTGCCTTTCAGGGCTCGGCCACCTGGGTCTGTAACGGTGACCAAGAGCAACACTTGGTGATGGACATGCAGGCCCCACAGCAAAGACCATTATTTGTCCCTGATACCCTCAGTGCATCTTCCATGTCGTGTTGAACATGGATGAGTAGAGATTGATCAGATTCCGGAGAGTGATAGGTGGTTGACAGCTGGAGGTTTCCATTCCCCTATTTGACCTCATTCATTGTGACATCAGAGAGACTTGAGTCAATGTTGAGCAGCACTCCTGTCGCAAGCCTCTATTTACTGTATGTCCCTGTGGAATCATGTCGGGCAGCTCTGCCTATTCATTCGGATATGAGTAAACATGGGATGTGGGCCATGAACCTATGACATTGGATTTTAAGTTACGATTCCTAGAGTGTCATGTTGTTGGAGGTGCCTGGTGTCAATATGCCCCTGTCATGTCCAGACCTCCCCCCTCCCTGTAGGTATGGTGACTCATCGATCCGAGTGAGAAATGAGAAACGGACAAGAGGCGGCGATCGACACAGCCAGTTTTATTCTCATGATTCAGAAAGCAGTTGGTCAGCGGTAATTGGATCCACACAATGTATCATAGCCGGGATTACAGGAAATACAGATTGCTTCAGTCGGAATCACGGGCGAATCGCAGATTGAACATGTTCTGTTTATGCAACCAAGTTATTTCTGCAGCACCTGAGCCATAATAGGCAGTCTCCATTGATCTCCCTCGCATGTCTGGAATATGGTGCCAATCTGCAGACGCATCCTTCGCATTCTCCTCACATCCTTCGAGAGCTTCAGGGAAACAGAAAGGAAGAGTTTATTGATAACAACTTTCAGATCCCTGCCGCACCTAGATGAGATGTAACCAAATTCTCTGGAGCCAAGAACTGTAAACAGGGCTCCCAGTGTTGTCTAACCGACGGATCTGTAGGCAAGAACTGTGCTCAGTGCCCCATGTGTGTTGTGACAGAAGGATATGGAGACTGGAACTATTTACGGTGCACCGAGTTTGGTCTAACCGATGTATATGGAAGGAAGAGCTGTGCTCAGTGGTCCAGGTGTTTTGTGACTGAGGGATATGAAGACATGAACTGTGCACAGTGCTACGAATGTGGTCTAACCGAGGCACATGGAGACCAAAATTGTGCTGTGCTCCAATGTGATCCAGCCGATGTATATAGAGGCAGGAACTGTGCTCAGTGCTCCAGGTGTGTTGTAAATGAGGGATATGGAGACCGGATTGTGCACAGTGCTCCGAGTGTGGTATAACCGAGGGTTATGGAGAACGGAATTGTCCACAATGCTCCAAGGGTGGACTAACTGTGGGTTATGGAGACCAGATCTGTGCACAGGGCTCCAAGACTGACCCAACTGAGGGATATGGAGACCAGATCTTTGCACATTACTCTGAGTGTGGTTTAACCGAGGGAAAAATAACGCAAGATATCGCCGATTGCCAGCACATAGATGGGAAGCACAAGGAGACTAGAATATTCGAGAATGATGAACAATTTGAAAAAGAATAATGTTAAGGAAAGGTGCAAAACTGAAATGGACAGCTTTCTGATGGGGAACGTTTTAATGGTCGGGGAACAAAGATGGGCGGATGAAGTTCCGGTTCCAATTGATTGGTATCACTGGCTAAAGAGGCTGAATGGCCTCTTCTTCAATCTCTGAATGTTTCTGCTGTTTTATTCCTGGGAGATTTGTACTCACCGGGCATCCTTGCACTCAGCGCTGCTACCTCAGCGATGGCCGGTACCTTCACCAGGAGTCCAAGCACCAAGAGTAGAGCTTTCTTAATCATCCGCTGATCCCCTCAGAGTCACAATGAGGTGACTGGATTACGGCTGCCGTTTATATCAACGCACGTTGCATTATATAGTTAATATTCACACAGCCACACGATTAGCGTTGGCTCCACCTTGAGCTTGTTAACCAGTTCATTAACTGAGACCAACAGAGTGAAAGACTAAATTTGTCTCCCAAGCCGTACGTCATCAGGGCTGTGTAAAATCGCAGCAAAAACATCCCTCGAATTTTCTCGCTATGAAGGTCAACATACCATTTGCCTTCTTTAACGCCTGCTGCACCTGCATGCTGACCATCAGCAACTGGTGTATGAGGTCATCCAGGTCTCATTGCACATTCCCCACTCTCAATTTATAGCCATTCAGATAATAATCCGTCTTCCTGTTTTGGCTACAAAGTGGATAACCTCATTTATCCACATTATATTGCATCTGCCAAACATTTGCCCACTCACTCAATTTGTCGAAATTACACTGAAGCATCTCTGCATCCTCCTCACAGCTCACCCAGATGGGAGACCCAGCTATGCGTCATCTGCCAATTTGGAGATCTAACATTTAGTTGCCTCATCTAAATCCTTAATATATATTGTGAATAACTGGGGTCCCAGCACCGATCCCTGTGGCACGACACTGGTCACTGCCTGCCATTCGGAAATGAACTGTTTATTCCTACTGCTTGTTTCCTGTCTACCAACCCGTTTTCTATCCATCTCAGTGCACTACCTCCACTCCCATGCGCTTTAATCTTACAGGCTAATCCCTATTGTGCGACTCCATCGAAAGCCTTCATAAAGTCGAAATAAACCACATCCACTGGCTCCCCTTCATCAACTCTACTAGGTACATCCTCGAAAAATTCCAGTAGATTTGTAAACCCTTTCGTAAATCGATTGCTCATTCTGCTCGATTCTGCTGCTGTTTTCCATGTGCTCAACTATTAAATCCTTTATAATGGACTCCAGAATTTTCCCCACTACCGACGTCAGTCTGAGAGGCCTATGATTCCCTGTTTACGCTCTATCTTCCTTTTCAAATAGTGAGGTTGCATTAGCTGTCCTCCAATCTGTAGGAACTGGTCCAGAGTCTATAGACTCTCAGAAGATGACCACCAATTCATCCACTATTTCTTGGCCACTTCCTTAACTCATCTGGGATGTAGATTATCAGGCCCTCGGATTTATCGGCCTTCATTCCCATCAATTTCCGCAACACCGTTTCACTACCTACACTGATTGCTTTCAGTTCCTCACTCTCACTAAACTCTGTGTTCCCCAACATTTCTGGTATGTTATTTTTGTCCTCCTTTGTGAAGACAGAACCAAATTATTTAGTTGATAAGCCATTTCTTTGTCCCTCATTACAAATTTCCCTGTTTCTGACTGTAAGGCACCTACATTTGTCTTCTCCAATCTTCTTCTCTTCACATGTTTATAGAAGCTTTTATGGTCAGTTTTTATGTTCCCCGCAAGCTTAGTCTGATACCCTATTTTCCCCTTCTTAATCAATCACTTGGTAATCCTTTGCTAGATTCTAAACTGTTCCCACACCTCAGGCCTGTTGTATTCTCTGGCCAAATTGTATGCATCTTCCTTTGACTTAATACTTTCCCTAATTTCCCTTGAATGCCATGGTTTGGCTGTTTTCCTGTTTTACTTTTGCACCAGACAGGAATTAATGATTGTTGCAGTTGACTCATGCGCTCTTTCAATGTTTGCCATTGCCTATCCAACGTTATTCCCTTAAGTAACGTCTCCCAATCCATCACAGCCAACACACGCTTCATTCCTAAATAGTGTCATTTATTAAGATTCAAGACCCTAGTCTCAGAACCAGTTATGTCACTCCCCACCTTGATGAAGAACTCGACCTTATTATGGCCGTTCATCCCCCGGGGCCCTCGCACAACTAGATTTTGAATTATTCCTTTCTCAATGTACAATATCCAGTCTAGGGTGGCCTGTTGTCTAGTTGTTTCATCAACGTATTGGTACAGTAAACCATCCGCTATACACTCCAGGAATTCCTCCTCTACAGTATTGTTACTAATTTGATTTGCCCAATCTACATGCAGATTAAAATCACACATAATGACAGATGTTAATTTATTACACGCGTCTCTAATTTCCTGTTTAATGCCATTCCCAACATCACCACTCCAGTTTGGGGGTCTATAATCCAGCCCCCACAAACGGTTTTTTGCCGCTTAGCGTTTCTCAGCAACACCCATACAGATTCCACATTGTTGGTGCTAATATTTTTCCCAACTATTGCATTAATTTCCACTTTAACGAGCAATGCAACTCCACTGCCTTTTCATTGTTGTCTGTCCCTCCTAAATACTGAATACCCCTGGATGTTCATAACCCATCCGTGGTCACCCTGCAGCCATGTCTCCTTAATCCAGACAATATCAAACCTGTTAACATGTATTTGCTCAGTTAATTCGTGCACTTTATTGCGAATGTGCCCCGCGTTAAGGCACAAAGCTTTAAGACTTGTCTTTTTAACGTTGTCTGTCCCATTCCCAGTATTTTTCACTGAGGCCAAGTTTGATTCTTGACCTTGATTTCGCTGCTTATCACTTTCCTTATTCCCCTTTCTGTCTTTTGTTCTTGTTCTTGACTCCCCCTCCTCTGACTCCTTGCACAGGTTACCATCCCCCTGCCAAGTTACGTTAAACCCTCCCCAACCACTCTAGCAAATATTCCCCCCAGGGCCTCAGTTCCAGTCCAGTCCATGTATAACCCATCCAGTTGGTACTGGGTCCACCTCCCCCATTACTGGGCCCAATGTCCCGGGAATCTGAATACCTCCCCCGCATCTCTTCAGCCACGTA
Organism: Cetorhinus maximus; assembly: GCF_964194155.1. Classification (NCBI taxonomy): domain Eukaryota; kingdom Metazoa; phylum Chordata; class Chondrichthyes; order Lamniformes; family Cetorhinidae; genus Cetorhinus; species Cetorhinus maximus. The sequence goes on from NW_027596149.1 coordinate 189,626, forward strand.
CGAATCCGATATATCGTGCTGTTTCTACTCTGAGTAGCACGTGGCACTGGTATTAATCCTGAAATCACTACCTTTGAGGTCCTATTTTTCAACTTTCTTCCCAACTCTCTGTATTCTGCTTTTAGGACCTCATCCCTTTTTTTTGCCTATGTCGTTTGTGCCAATGTGTACCACGACCACTGGCTGTTCTCCACCCCCCTTCAGGAATGTTCTGTAGGCACTCAGAGACACCTTTGACCCAAGCACCAGGAATTCAGCATACCTCCATGAAGCCTCGTTTTCGGCCACAGAAACGCTGATCTATCACCGTTACAATTGAATCCCCTGTATGTCAATGTGACCCTGCCATTCCCTGGACCCCCTCTCTCCCTGTCAATATGGTGACGCTCCGAACTGAGTGAGAAATGAGACACGGACAAGAGGCGGTGATTGACGCAGCCATTTTTATTCACATGCTTCGGAAAACAGTGGTTCGGGGGTCATTGGATAGCAATGTAGCATTGCGTGAATTACAGAATTTCCAGATAGCTTCAGTCGGAACGTCTTATGAGTTTTGCATTGTGGCATTTTGCCATTTTTGTAACTCATTTTGCCTTGCAGCACTTCCTGCTTGCCGGGGTTTCCCAGGGCACCTCAATCTCGCCTTCGTTGCATCCTCCATTCCTACAGGTCCCTCCAAACTTACCACATTCCATGATCACACCTGGAAAAGAAGGGGGAGAGTTCATTGGTGCCACCAGTCTTGACGATCAAGAATCCATATTTTGCTTCACTGACGTATATTGAGACCTAATCTGTGGAGAGCACTCACAGTGTGGGATTAGCAAAGAACATTGAGAACAGAACTGTGCACACTGCTCCAGGTGTGGCCTAATTAAGGGATATGGAGAGAAGGACAGTGCACAGTCTTCCAAGTGTTGTCTAATCTAGGGCTATGGAGACCAGGCTTGTGCACAGTACTCCAGGTATGGTTTAACCAAGGGATATGGAGGCCAGAACTGTGCACATTGCTCCAAGTGTGGTCTAATCTAGGGATATGGAGACCAGAATTGTGCACATTGCTCCAGACGTGGTCTTACTAAGCGATATGGAGAGAAGGGCAGTGCACAGTGTTCAAAGTGTGTTCTAACCAAGGGATATGGAGACCAGAAATGTGTGCGGCATTCCAAGTGTGTTCTAATGGAGGTATCTGGAGACCAGAACTGTACACAGTGATCCAAGTGTGGCCTAACCAAGGGAATGGAGACCAGTCCAGTGCACTGTCCTCCAAATGTGGTCTAACTAAGGGATATGGAGACCAGAGTTGTGCACCATGAACCAAGTATAGTCTAATCAACGAATGTGGAGACGAGAGTTGTGCACAGTGCACCAAGTGTGGTCTTACCGAGGCGTATGGAGGCCAGTGATCGGCATGTCCTAAAGGGAGAGAGGGAGGTAGAGACGGTTATGGAGGATTACTGAAACTCATGAGCCGGAAGGACGGCCACTAATAGCTAATGGATAGCATCTCACAAAGCATCAAGAGGGCGGAATATGGGGAGTGCGGGCACCTCGCAGTATATCCGGGCTGGAGGAGATTATAAAACATGACGAGAACCGAGTCCAGGGGGAGAATTTGTAAGTATTGTAACTAATTAACACAGGACATCGCCAAGCGACAGCATGCAGATAGGGAAATGAGCCAGCTGTGGACAGCTGCCTGGCGGTTAATGGAAGAGGCTGGAGAAGGAGAAATGACCTTTCTGGGAAAATGTTGGAAATCGAGATTAACCATTTGATGTTCAGAAAGTAGGTTACGTGTTGCGAAACCAAATGGGGATGAGGGGGTTCAAAACCAATTGAATGGCAACGCAGCTTTGATGGGACGAATGACCTTCTCTTGTCCTTCCGAGCGTTTCTCTATCTTGTGCACTGAGAGATGTACTAACCTCCGCATATAAAGCTTTCACTTTCGGCAGTGATGGGCTGCACCAGCACCAGGAGCCACAGAACCAATAGCAGTGCTTTCCTCATTCTCCACTGATCTCCTCCCTGGTCACAATGAGATAGCTGGAGCACAGACGCTCTTTATATGAGCACACAGAGCATTTGGTGGTTAATAATCACACCCAGGCGGCGCGGGTAGACTCCACCTTTGGCAGGTTCAAGGGACAGTTCGCTAACTGAGTCCAACATTACCTGGAATCAATCAGTTTATCATTAATAAGGAGAGGGACAGATCTGAATAATGATTGAGCTGACAAAGGTTCATAGGAAAAATTTGCTGTGTATTAAATGAGATTCCTACAGGAGGGGTTGAAGCCATATGGGCTATCGTACATTTTATAGCAGTTCGTAGTTGCTCTTTTGATATTCCCTCTTCCCCCTGTTTTTTGGCCTTAGCAATTTCAAAATTTTCCCTTAGTTATTTACCCAATTCCTCTTTTGAAGTTTCGTTTTGAAGCTTCTCCCAATGACCTTTCAGGCAGCGATTTCCAGAAGACAACAACTCATTGCATAAAAAGAAATTTTCAGCATCCTCCAGTTCATTCCTTTGTCAATGCATTGGAATCTGTTTCTACAGGTTCCCAAATCTCCCACCTTCTAAAATCTACCACAACCACTAATGGGGGAAGAGCTGGGGAGCCCTCATTGCTGTCCTGGGACCAAGGTTTATCCATCGACCAACATCACTAAATCAGGTTTCCCAGTATTAAGGCGTTCTGGTGGGATCTTCCTGTGCACAGATCAGCTGTCGCATGTCCCGGATTTCAGCACTGGCGAATATTCGACATGAGTATATTGGCCTGAAAGTGTTTTACACCTTTCTAGTGATAGATAGTATATCCAACCAAGTCATTAGTTTATTCTCTATCTCTCCCTTTATCTGCACATATTTTATTCCCCATTTATCTTTCTTTCTCCATCTATCTGTCTGAATTTCTATCTCACCCCCTCTCTCTCTTTGCTGATCTCCCTCCCCACCCACCACTCTCGCTTTCTCTCTTTTTCTCTCTCTCTCTTTGTCTACCACCCCCTCTCTTTCCCTCTTTTTCCCTTTTAATCTTTCACCCCACTCTCTCCATCTCTCTTTCTCTCTCCATCTCCCTTTAGCTCTCTCTCTCTCTCTCTCTCTCTCAACACGTTTATATCATGGTCACATTTTAGGCCTTAATTCGTTTATTTCTTAAGTGTCAGCGTTTGGGTCTATATCTCTAAGTTTAGGGTATAGGAAGGTATGGGACGTATGCTGGACTCTGCCTGACACTAAACCAGAGTGGGGTAATTTTAAAAGCTGTAAAGACTATCGCCTTGTTTCAGAGAAAGGAAGGAGCCATGTGTTTACACTTGTGGACAATTACATCTGTTTCTAATTCACAATGAGAATATCCAAATTCTCCTAAGGCCCCAGGGCGTGCTTTTCATATCAAATTGTAAACGGTCGTGCGTCAACCTCTCGTTTTCATAGTAAGTTGAAAGCCAATTGTGATCAGAGATAGCTGATTAACCTCGTTGCTTGCACACAAAGCTATTGTGCTTTCCATAACCACGGATAAACCGATGGAGGAAGCCATTTTGACATCAGGTTGCGGAATTCGCTACAAAGCCAGAAATATCACAGGTGGTATTTTGGGCGCTGCAGTTTTGGTCTGAAGTGATCTGCGGCCCGATGGAGATATAGAGAGCAGCAAACACGAGTCAATCTAGCGTTGTTTGACATGAAGGAGCAGAGATTAATGTCAAGGGTCAGTGAGCATCATCAGAAAATGTCCTTTCCTCTTTTTACACTGATAACATGAGGTATCATGGAGTCTGGAGTCAAGGTTAAGGAGTGTCAGGGCCAAACACTCCAGACTTTCTGCCAGTCTTCCATCACGGCTGGTGCGACTGCCCCGCCAGTGGGTTAGGACATACCCAGGGAAGGTAACGGACTAGCCTGGGGGACGTAAAGTACGTATCCTCCGGTGTGACGGAATTGGAGTCACGTGTCGTCATGGCCCTACCATATCCTGACCTCCCCTCCCTCTCCGTCATAATGGTGACAGGCCGATCAGAATCCGAATTGAGTCGCGCTCAAGATACAAGCGCGTTACTGTGGGTCTGGAGTCACCTGTAGGTCAGACCGGGTAATGGAGGCAGATTTCCTTCCCTATGGTACATCACTGAACCAGATGGGTCTTCAGCACAATCCATTATTTTCCTACTGGCCATCACCCATACCAGCTTTTGACACTGGGGTAGAATTTCGGGACAAACACCGAACCCCAAACTCCACAGTGAGTTTGCAGCCCGCAGTATGTACAATATTCCCGGTGGCATCTCCTGGGCTGTGTTAAGCATAGGGAAATCTGTGCTTTGTAGGATTGTCTGTGTCAGTCACTGCCCCAGTGAGATAATTGCCCCCTCCGAACCTCCAATGTGCCTTGAATTAAACAATTAGAAAGCCTCCCGCCACATCCACACACACCCCCACCAAAAGTCCCAAGCTTCACTGCCACCATCCCCTCACCCTTCCCAGGCTACCCACATCCCAATTATTTTTTCACTCTGATGCTTCCTTCTTTTCGAAACCCTTTACTTATCCCCTCGCTCCCCGACCCGTGTCCATCCATTCATTCCGTGTGCCTCGACCACAATGGAGGCAGTTGCATCGAGGTATTTTCACTGGGCCAGCATTACAGCGACACAGGTTAATGCTCGATGGACCCGGGCTCCAATCCCACCATGGCCGATGATGGAATTTGAATTCAACAAATGTCGCAAATAAAAATTCTGATGATGACCAAGAACCCTTGCGGATTGTCGTAAAAACACCATCAGGTGCACTAATCCCCTTTAGGGAAGGAAACCTGCCGTCCATAACTGACCTGGCCTACATGCGACTTCAAACCCACAGCAGTGTGGTTGGTTCTTAACCGCCCTCTGAATAAGGGCAATTTTGGATCAGCAATAAATGCTTGCTCATACAGCGATGCACACATCCCATGAACTAATATTGAAAAACCCTACAGCTACATGGGCCGAATGGCTTCGTGAGCCGTGATGTCTCTCTGAACCTCCCTTTAATGGGTCTTTAAATGATACCCAGTGATGGACATTAGCTGGAGTCTAAACAATTCCTGTATCGTGGTTGGAGATGTCTGGAATGCAATGTGTTTATAAAGAGTTCCATGCTGGCCGTCAGAGTTAAAGCACAGATCATTCACTTTGAACAGATAACTGGCTGGTTAAATATTTCCCTGGAACACGGAACTGGCCTGACACCAGTTGTCATCCTGTCTGACAGACTTGAATAATGTGTGAGCATCTGACAGGAATGATTCAGCACAGGTTAGGGTCCAGCAGCTCACTGACCATCTGTGTGGACCATACACAGGTTTCAATCTTCGAAATCTCCACAGCAGCCCCTCCAGGGCTCTCACATCCTCCCTCACGTGTGGCGATCAGAGCTGGACATATTAATCCAGCTGCGGCCTAACCAAGGATTTATAATTGTTCAGAATAAATTCCCCTTATTTTATAACCAATAACTGTATTTATGAGTGTCGGGTAATTACTACCACCAATAAGAGAGAACCAATCCCTCGCCCCTTGAGATTCAATGCTATTCTCGCCACTGAATCTCCCACTATCAACATCCTGGGGGTTACCGTTGACCAAAAAATGAACTGGACGCAGCCATATCAATACTGTGGCTACAAGAGCAGGTCAGAGGCTGGCAATCCTTCGGAGAGTGACTCACCTTCAGACTCGCCAAAGCCTCTCCACCATTTACAAGGCATAAGTCAGGAGTGTGATAGAATACTCCCAAATTGCCTGGAAGAGTGCAGCTGCAACAACACTGAAGAAGCTCAAACATCATCCAAAACAAAGCTGCTTCACTTAATCGGCACCCCATCCACAAACATTCACTCGCTCCACCACCGACGCACAGTGGCAGCAGGGTGTGTACCATCTACAAGATTCACTGCAGCAACTCACTAAGGCTCCTTCGAAAGCACGTTCCAAGCCCTCGACCTCCACTATCTAGAAGGGCAAGGGCAGCAGACACATGGGTCACCACCACCTGTCCCGTCCGCGCCCCTCACCATCCTGACATGGAAATATACCGGCCGTTCCTTCACTGTCGCTGTGTCAAAATCTTGGAACTCCCTCCCTCACAGCATTGTGGATGTACCTACACCACAGGGCCTGCACCGGCTCACCGCCAACATCCCAAGGTTCAGTTTGGGAGGGGCATTCAATGCTGGCCTACCCAGCGTTGCCCACATCCCATGAGTGAATTCTAAACGTTGAAGCCCAATACCCTCCACGCTACGCTAAATGTTCTTTCATCCTCCCCTTCCAAATGTCAAGGATTTAATGTCAGAACACCCCATATGCCTCTGAACGGTCTTTAAAATTGTGCAATGAAGCCCACATTGCCTCTGCCTATTCCTTCTGTCAAAGTGCATTACCTCATACCTCTCTCTACAAAATTCCATCTGCCACTTTACTTCACATCCTGCCCTCCTAGCTAAGTCCTGTTTACATCGATATCTATCGTCCTCACTGGTTGCCGAGTCTTCGAGTGTTGTTTCATCGACAGGTTTTGGAATTTCACCGTAATCCTGATGTAAGTAATTGGAGATCAGATCTTGCAGAGTGCTCCAAGCGTGGTCTAACATCGGGTTATGTGCACTGTCCTCCAAGTGTGGCTAGGCCAAGAGATATTGAGAGCAAACCTGTACACAGTATTCCAAGTTGCGTCTAATTGAGGATTATCGAGACCAAAACTGTGCACTGTGCTCCAAGTGTGGCCTAACTGAGGTATATTGAGGCCAGAGCAGCGCACAGTGTCCCCAGTGTGGACAGGCCAAGCAATATGGAGACCAGAACTGTGAACTGTGCTCCAAGTGTGGCTTATCCATGGTAGTGTCAGCGTCTTTCTCACTGATTCCAATGAGGCCCTGACAATTCTCTGGTGTGACTGAGCTCACCCAAAGATACAGTCTGCAAACCATCCTTCTAAATCATCTAACTCCTCTAGCACCCACTCACTAACGGCTTGATTGTCTCCGAACTCGGCACCTCCAACCCTGGAAAAGCTCATCTTCGTTCCCTCATTCCAACAACCCTCTACCCATTCCGTCTTCCCAGGGCACCTGACGGTATTGAACCCTCACTGCCGTCTCTCTGCATGAGTTGGATGGGCCAAAGATCTTTCTGAGCCGTGATGACTCTTTTAACCTCCCTTTAATGGGTGATTAATTGTCTGCCTGGGCATCTGCTGGAGACATAACAAGGCTCTTGTATCCAGGAATGGGATAAATATTTGGAGATATCTGGAATGCAATGTGTGTATAAAGAACTCCATGACAGTCATCAGAGTTGTAGCTCACATCAGTCACTTTGCACAGTTTACCGGCCTGTTAAATATTTCCCTGGAACACGGAACTGACCAGACAGCAGGTGCCATCCTGTCTGACAGTCTTGTACAAAGTGTGATCATCTGACAGGAATGAATCAGCCCATGATACGGTCCAGCCACTAACTGCCCGACTGGGTGGACAATACTCAGAGTGTCCACTGTCCAAGTATCACCAGTTTCAATGGGTAAACACAGTGGGGTTGGTTTCAGGGTAAGGATGAGAGCGGGTGCTAAAGGCCCGGTTCTCATCTGGCCCTATTTTGCGATGACCAAATTTGGAACTTGCCTGGAGAGGCTCAAACAGGAAAAGCAGCACATTTAACGCTGAATTGCTGAACAGAGGCAATTTCCATGTAGATAACCCATGTGGGCTCCTCACGTCCACTTCCACTGAGCGTGGGCGGTGGGCAGCCTGGCACACAGCGGCACAATGCCGCATGTTTCTCAGACCAAGGGAGGGGGCGGGCAGCCTCTTGGACAGAGCAATGCAGGTACTGGTGGGTAAGCTACAGAGGGTGAAGGATGCCCTGAACAGAGAAGCGTCAAGGGCACCGCCTCACACTCCTGCGCCTCTCTCTAAACATCAGTTGGTAATGCTATGCCTTTTCACACATTTTCTCCCCTCTCCTCCTCCAGACCAGGGGGCGTGTTGCAAGATGCCAATGCCCATGGTCTCTCATCGCCCCGGCGACCCCTAGAAGGTGCACAATATGATCGAGCAGCCCAACAGTGACTCAGTTGAGGTGATGTCTGATGAGATAATGGATTCGGACCCTGTGCCGAATATGGCGTCGAACACTGAACACCGCCTAAGATGGATTTACTGCTCAAGATCCGGCCTGGGCCACAGCGCAGCGATGTGCAGCTCGTGGGCACACCTCTAGAAACTTGTTACAGTACCAAGTGGCTGCACTCATGCATTCATCCACACACTGACTGGTGCACACATGCAGACACACAAGAGCTGTGTTCTGTGCAGGAGGCTTGTGCTAAGCTTCGGGAATTGTGTGAAACAGAAACAATTTTGTAATTCATAGAGAGAGAGGGAAAAAGTGGAATAACTGAGTGCACTGAGAGCCAGAATAACAGGGGGAGGCCAGTCAGCCCCACAAACCTGTTCCACCATTGAACTAAATTGTGCCTGATCCATGTCCTGACTCCATAAACCTGACTTTGCCCCATTCCGCTCAAAACATTGGCAGTTCTAAAATCTCTCTATCTCAGCTTTAAAGTTAGCAACTTCGTCACACTAATTGCCATTTGTGGAAGAGAATTCCAAACTTCTGCCATGATTTGTGAGTCTGTGTATTCCTTTGCGTCACTCACCAGCAGCGGAAATATGTTTTACATATCTACCTTCACTCGATGCTACTCGAATATTTGAAGTTCTTAACCAATGGGACTAGTGCTTCTGGCTTCCGTAAAATAGACTAAACTTAGCTTGGACCCTGTATTTTCATTCTTTTCCAAGGGCAGAGTGCTTCTGAAATTCCTACAGCACCCTATCATTGATATAATTGAATCCACAAGCGATTCTTCCAGCCAATCAGCATGCACTTTTTTGCTCTGGTTTAAAGATGAAGCTGGACTCATTGGCGACCAAATGCAAAACGTGGCCAAATATATTCTCAGTTCACACCTCCTCTTTTTAATCTCCTTAAAGCTACATGAAAAGTGATTGACAGTCAAAGAGATGCCAAGTCAAAGACATCTTAACAACATTCTATTAATACATACATATCAAGAATGTTCATCATTAACCTAATATACAGTAGAATTGCTAACGTAAGCAGCAATAATTCTACCAATCCATCAATGATGTTACTTCTAACAAGGTTAGAACATCATTCTATTTTAGATATGCCTGGCTCTGATCTCTCCTTCACTCTTCAGGGAATCAGGCTTTATACCTTAGCTTGAAGGTAATGGTAGTGTCAGGAATATACCAGGCCATGACCTTAAAGGTTGTGTTTGAATTTAATTCTGCTGCTGCTAATGACCCATGGTGCCTTATGGATTTTGAGAGTTGAGTTGGGTGATCTGTTCTGAATCGACCTCATTGAAAGCAATGCGTGCCAGAGAACACAATGGAGAGTGTAATCTGTTTGAGGAGTCCGTCCTCACAAGGACTGTGTAGTGGTCATTCCTACCAACACCCTCAGGGACAGATGCATCTGCAGCTGGTAAACTGGTGTGGATGATATCGAGTAGAACCTTCTCTCTTGTTCGTTCACCTGCCAAAGGCCTATTGTGCCTTTCAGGGCTTGGCCACCTGGGTCTTTAACGGTGACCCTAAGCCACTCTTGGTGATATACAAGCAGGTACCACAGCAGAGAACATTATGTGCCCTCGATACACTCAGTGCTTCTTTCAAGTGCTGTTTAACATGGAGGCGTAGAGATTGATGAGTTTGGGAGTATGGTAGGTGGGAGTTTGCAGGAGGCTTCCATTCCCTTCTTTTGCCCTCATGTCTACTGACATCAGAAAAACAGTGGTCTTGTTGAAGGCCTTCAGGGCCAACCTCTCCCGACTGTATGTCACTGCGCTGTAACATCTGGTAGGGACAAAGCGACAGAGGGACTCGGGACACCCAGGGAATGTGGGGGATGCTATTAGCACATTGCGTTAAATTAATGTTTCTGTGAGTATGTCTACGTTGGAGTTTTAAGATGCTAATGTGACCCTGTCATTTTCTGACCTCTCCTCCCTCCCTGTCAAATTGGAGATGCAGCGATCCGAGTGTGAATTGAGACACGGACAGAGGCGTCAGCGTGTCTTGCGGCCGACGTGACCGGGCGACACGGCGGGGTTCCAAGAGCCTGGCGGGATGGCCTTTTAATTGTCTGTTGATATATTATAAATCGACACCCACCGACTGATGGTGGAAAACATGGTGCGCTATACGGAAGATCGCGACCTGACTTAACGCTGTGGTGTAATGGGTCCCGCCATCAGTTCCACGCACGCCACCCATCAGGCCCGCCGCCAGCGGGCACGGAAAATTCTGCCTGAGTTCCTGCTTGCTAATTTTCTACCTTGCTCAACAAATTTTCGTTGCTGGACGACAAGCCCTTCCTACCTAATTCATTGGTTATAAGTGGGCCACGACCTCTGGCTGATCACCCTCCCCACAAGAATATCCTGCAGCCGCTCGGTGACACCATTGAAACTCACACCTGGGAGGCACCATACCATCCTGGAGTCACGTCTCCGTCCCCAGGAACGACTGTCTCTTCCCCTACCCAATGAATATCCTGACAACATTGCACTTCCTGTCTTCCTCCTCCTCTCCTTTACAGTTAAGCTGCTCGTGGTTCCAGAAACTTCGGTCTGACTACAGCCCTCTGAACGCCGTCGCCAGCTTTCCAAACGGAAAACCAAGTTGTGAATGGAACCTCAGAGGCCTCCTGCACTACCTGCCTACTTCACTTGGACAGCTTATTGGTCACCCATTCCGCCTCTGTCTCCGGCCCTTAAGTTGGAGTCTAACCATTTAGCTCTCAGACTCGAGGATGCGCCACAGAGACTGTAAACATCACTCGGGCTCTGAAACTCGAGCGCAGGTTACAGCAGTTGGCAGTACTTCCTGCACATATCGTTATCTAGGGCACTGGTAGCGTCCATGACATAGCACATATTACAAGAAACGCATTCCACTCGACTGAACTGCCCTGCCAAGTCTTAAAGCTACATCACTTACATTAACTTTATTCTAGTTTGCATTGCATATATTAAATTATTTTATTATATTGGTCATAATTTTCCCTTATCCATGGTTCTTCTTACTTATATCCAACCATTTATACTTGTTAAAGAATGAAATACATTTTTCTAATTTACTGGCCACATCCTACTTACCAAGGCCGTTGCACATATTTTTTGAGGAACGGTAGAAAAATAAAAGGGCACGTCCTCCCTTCACACCAAACTCCCTCAGTCACCAACCTCCAACTGAAGCATTCTACATTAACCAATTCTGCTCGCCAGTGCAGACAAAAGAGAGAACTATAAAAAATCTTACTTTTATTCTCTCTTCACCTGGCTGTCGAAAACCTCATGAGGCTGGTTATCTATTTATCTCGTTGCAGTTGCAAGCAGAGCCTGTATGCGCCCTATTTTAAGGCTGGACTAAAACTCACCCTTCGTTAATTGATCAATTATAGAAATAATACACTTCAAACATTATTTTTCGCTTTATTTAACCCTTAAACTCACTCAGTCACCAAACTCCAACTGAAGCACTCTACTGCAGCAGAAAGCAGCTCTCCAATGCCCAGAAAATGTAATGTCCTGGGCAACGCCCGACCTCTAACACTCGGCCTCAAACCTCTCAATCATGTACCCCATGGTCATATGTCCCACTGGCCCCTTGCTCTTTCGTTTATGGATCTATATTTTAATTCCCTCACACTTTCCCAAAGGACAGGCCAGTCTGGCGAACATGTGGCTCCACGTCCACTGCCACCTTATAGAGCCTGACCTATGCCTTGAACCAGAGAGCCTGGCACTTACATGCTGATCAACATTGGCAATTATGAATGGGCAATGTACGCTCCACGTCCTAACAGCCACCATAAAATTGTGAAGGAATAAAACAAATGTTCCCATCGCTGCTTTTTTCTCTGGCTGTCTCGAATGTTGTAAAACATATCTGAAGTCCTTTGACATGGTCTCTCTATGGTTTGGATTCGAGGATGACAAGAAATTCTGGGACAACCCTCAACGACCAGGTTAAACAGCAACGTCTTTATTGGGATTCATCGGAATGTAAGTTTGATGTTTTGATCTTTCCATTGACCATACGAGTCACATAATATTTGCTCAAGGATTACTCACCTAATCACCTGAATTGTAAGATTCGTTATGAGCAGTTTATTAGTCAATTTAATATGTAACGGGAATATGCAACTGATCGGCCAGCCGTAGACATTCTGACAGCCTGATCAAAGTCTGAGATTCCTGCCGTAGTAAGCAACTCGGGATACGATTCATCAACTCACGGCCAGTCTCTGTGGACAATGTACAGGCCCTTCACTGCTGAGTTTCCAAATAACGTTATTTTCAATAGTTCAACACTGCAAGTCAGGATTTAGTGATATGCTGAACGTAGGTTCTAATTGCTGCTTTGCTAATGAAACTTGCCTGTGGTGCAAATTCCCTTCTAAATGTTTTGATTGCAGCTGCCTTCATTAGACTCTCAGGCAGCAGGTGCCGGACCTCCCCCACTCACCGCTGGTAAAGAAAATGCTTTCCTCATGTCTTAATTGCCTATTTTTCCTACAGGGATAAACACATCAAGGAGACATTCACTTCTATGCAATACCACGCACTCCACTATCTACCTGACGTCAGTCTAACACTTTTAAAAACGCGAACAGTTAATGTTCTGATGTGCTGATGCTATTTTGGTCAGAGAAACACTCACCTGTGATATATTCATTGTTGGATTTCAGGTGAAATTTTGAAACACAAATCTCTGTTTGAAACTGCCAAAGCGTTTCGACGAGGTAGAGATTTCTATGTTTTAGCTGTATTATTTGGGTGATTACTTTTTGCAAGAACAAATGATCGACAATACTGGAGATATAATGTGATTCTGCCCGAGGCTTCGACAGAAGCTAACTTGAATTCAGTTTTCATTCGATTGCGGAGAACCCATGAATCATAACTCTTGATGAAATGCTATATAAATCATGCGAACAAAACTGGCTTCTTTGGCCCTCGCCTCTTGTCCGTGGATCACTTCTCATTCGGATCAGATGATCGTCACATTTACAGGGAGGAAGGCGAAGCTGGAAGATGCCCGGCACTCACGAACGACTCAAAAATAGTCACACTCGCAGAATCAGGCCAGACAGCCAATTCCATAGAATCCTCTATCAGCATCCTCCGGTGTGTACTACACCACTGAATTAAGCGGCGGTAAGCGGTCATTTTAATGAACAAGCATTCTAGATGTCTGGAAAGTCCATCGACAGACGTGTTCAAATCCTACCCAGAGAAGTTGGAGCATTTTAAATTTAGTTAATTATTTCAACATGGGGCGATAAATCCACTTTCACTTGCGATGACGTCAAAACCACCGGATTTTCCTAAAAACTACATTTTATCAATAATATCCATTAAGTGAGGGAACCTGCCGTCCTCACCCTGCCTTGCCTACAGATGGTTCCACACGCACAGCAATGTGGCTGACTCCAAAATGACACCTAAAATGGCAGAACAAGGCACTGAAATTTTCTGATGTCCTCTCGTTTCTGTGGGTAGTCTGTGTGGGGGTGGGGGTGGTCTGGTAGTGGTTAAGAATCGTTAACACAGGTTTACTAACAGTGGCCGTCGCACTTTCCAAATGGATACCAAACCCCGACAATGCACTTGGCACCTGCTCCAGGATGAAACATTGAAAACACATGTAGGGTGAGAGTAAGAGAGAGGTAGAGGGGAAAAAATGAAATACTTGCACGTTTAAGGAACTTCCAAAGTCTCAGAAAAAACAAAGAAATTTGAAGCCGATGGCGCACTGTTTCTGTGCTGAAATGCCTAAAAGGATGAAGCGTAGAACTCGGTGTTTTCTCAGCAAGATCCCTCCAAATGAATCGATTGAAGAAATCATGAAGAAAAAATGTGTGGGAGGAAATGTTGTTATTAACCGTGTTACATGACCGGACGGAGGGTCTCAATTCACATTTGTCATCTCTCTGGTCTACCCATTGGTAAACCACGATTCCTGATGTTCAAATGTTGATCATAGAATAATTTACTAGAACGTTTTCGACCACAGGTAGAGGCCACCTGGCCCATCGTGCTTGTGCCGGGCAAAAAAAATGAACCACGCACCCTTATCCTACGTTGCAGCATTTAGCTCCGGGGCCTGCAGGTAACGGTGATTGATGTGCATGGACAGATAACTGGACTCGGAATCCACAAGCCCAGGTTGACGTTCTGGTGACGCGGGTTCAAACCCCATCAGGGCAGCTGGTGGAAATTAATTGCAATTAATTATCTGAAATTGAGAATCATGTTGCAGTAATGGTGACCATGAAACCATTGTTAGTTGAGTCATGAAGACATTAGTGCCTATACAGTAACGTCAAATTATTTTAAAATTGAAATTGCAGTCGAGCCTTTGTCGATCTGTATGTTTATGTACCTGGCTTCATTGCATTAAAACCAGCTCATCTGGTTGTGTTGATGAAGAGTGATTTTGAGAGGTTATTTAGGTCAACGTAAGGAAGTTAAAAGTTAAAGTTCAACTGGCATTTTAAGTAAACCATTCAAAAGTAGGTGTAATATCCTGAAGCTACCTTGGAGTAGCCAATGGATGTGTTTATAGCACTAGTAAAATTGTTCTAATGAAAGGATCATTGTTTGGAGAGGAATACGTTTATAAAATATCCTAGTAATACTGTGGAAAATTTAAATTCAAAGTGGAAGCGAGGTATAAACAGAAAGGAGCTTGTGTGTGTCAGTCAGAGGCAGCCAAATCTAACCAGCCTGTAAGCCCACAACTAAGTTTGCAAATAGGCGTCATTTTGAATTCGTAAGTTCAAATGTGATTTACCTGGTTCTGCGCTAAGTTTATGGATAGTTGTTGCCTTGGTGAAGATTTATCTGGGAGTGATTAATTTGGGGATTTATTTATAAGTTATTACCGGAGCAATTTGTCGACTTGTGCATGCGCGTAATTTGTTGCTAAATTAAGAAAATTTTCTGTTGGTTTTATTTAAAAAAAAATACTCCTGAGGCTTGTTGGTCTTATTCCTGAATTCAGAGCTGCATCTAAAACATACAAATTGTAAATAAAGGTTATGACAGTTGTTCACGATTTCCTCGGGGATTTAAATAACTCAGCCTTTACCAACTGTAGTGTCATAACAATTGCTGCACAAAGAAAAACAAATAAACGCATCAGGCTCACGAATGGCCTTTGAGGCAAGGAATCTGCAGCTCAAACCTGGACTGGCCTATATGTTACACCAGAGCCA